>NC_058407.1:91095154-91186011 GCF_002201575.2 Neomonachus schauinslandi | reverse complement strand
AAAGAAAGAAAGAAAGAAAGAAAGAAAGAAAGAAAGAAAGAAAGAAAGAAAGAAAGAAAGAAAGAAAGAAAGAAAGAAAGAATAATAAAACCATTAGGTGAATATTATTGGAGTAGGATATTCACACAGTCTCAAAGTATTGCTCTATAGAGTATATATTAATTGCTAATTAAAACATGTGACACCTTGCAATGGGGAAATCCAGAAGGCACCTTCTCAACCAACCGAACCTATTCAGCATCATCGATAATGGGACAAGCTGACACTCTCTGTCTCTTGATTTGATGTACTAAGAGGTCACAACATCACCTTTGTAGTATTCTTGGCAAAAATGCTTAATCTACTCATGAGAAAATAATCATATAAAACTAAATTTTGGGGGCGCCTGGGTGGCTCAGTTGGTTAAGCGACTGCCTTCATCTCAGGTCATGATCCTGGAGTCCCTGGATCGAGTCCCGCATCAGGCTCCCTGCTCGGCAGGGAGTCTGCTTCTCCCTCTGACCCTCCCCCCTCTCATGTGCTCTCTCTCATTCTCTCTCTCTCAAATAAATAAATAAAATCTTTAAAAAAAAAAAAAAAAAAACTAAATTTTGGGACAATCTATAAAATGACTGATCTGAACTTTTTAAAATGTCAATGTGATGAAAGATTTTCTTAAAAAAGCAGAGGACTACTCTTAACTAAAAGAGGTTATAGAGATGTACCAAGTAAATACAATGTATGAACTTCGATTAGATTCTGGATCAAATGGGAAAAAAAGGCTATATAAGACATGGGAGACTAGGAGAACTGAATATGAGCTATAGATTAGAAGATATTCTTATATTAGTATGAGCTTTTTTTTTTTTAAGTAGGCTCCACGCCCAACATGGGGCTTGAACTCATGACCCTGAGATCAAGAGTTGCATGCTCTACCAACTGCACCAGCCAAGTGCCCCCATATTAACTTTCTTAAGCATTATCATGGTGGTCATTAGGAGACACTTGTTAAAGTATTTAGGGGTAAATTTTAATCACGATACCTGCAACTTACTTTAAAATAGTTTGGGGGGGGGGGACAGAGAGGAAGGATGGGGATGTGGGCAAAGCAAGCACACATGGTAAAATATTACAACTTGGTGAATCCAAGTGAAACATAAGTGAAACTTCATTGTCAGACTTTCCATTATTTTGTAGGTTTGGAATTTCTCAAAATAGAAAGTTGGGAGAAATTTGCTTGTGAGGCTATAGAGGAAATATGAGGACATGCCATTTCAATATAATTTACATTCTCTGGTATGCTGAATGGAATATGGTAGCAAAGCAATCAAACACTGGTGTGTAGCCAAAAGGAAAATATCCCTTCCTAATATTCCTAAAATAATAATATCTCACCCTGGGGTATTTACATATGTGCTAGGCATTGTGCTAAGTGCTTTATTCTCATTTGACTCTACAAACACCTTATGGGATGGGCACCATATTGCAGATGAGGAAACAGGCTCAGAGCAGTTAAAAATATGCCAATGTCAAGCAGTGAGTGGAGAAGCTGGAATAGAACCACCTGCCTGACCCCAAAGCTTGGCTTTCAGCCTCTCTTTCACGCTCACTCTGTGGTTAGTACTGGAGGCCCTGGCCCTGTGCAGAAAATTCGGTGACATGAGTCTTATATGTATATTTATATATATGTGTGTTTCCTAGAAATATACATGAATTTGTTAGAAATTGGAAAGATACATAATTTTATAAAATTGTATTCTGAATAGTGTTAATCTGGCTAGCCATCAATTATGAAAGAAATTATCAAGTTATTTAAAATTGTTATTCAGTATTACCAGCTAAATTTGTTATGCTAATCCAATACTCTGGTCAACAGAGTTACCATATATACCATGGATTACAATTTTTGAAACAAAAAAGGTCATTTGGAAATTACTTACATAAAACTCTACCAAATAAAAAAGTCCTTTGTAACAGCAGCAGGATAAATAACAAGACCATCATTTACGGGTACGTCCCTTTTAGTTTTTCAAAAATGATTTCACAGTTATTATCCAATTTTTTATCAGTTCCAGAATGTCGTGGAGACAGGTGTCAGGGCTATAGGAATTGAGCTCTATGTAAACTGATTCTATGATATTTCTTAAGATTTTCTTTAAAAAATACACTGCTTGTGGCTTGTTTGCATAAATGTTGAGGAGAGAGTGTGCATCTCTTCATTGTCAGTCTCTGCTGGTGAGTAGAAGATTTCATTTTTAGGAAACCAGATAAAACAATCTTAATAGATCAGTACTCTATAATAAACAAAGGCATTTCGGCCTCTGGCTGAGAAAAAGTAAACAGAGAATAATTCCAACCAAGCTTTCAGAGAGCACTGGTGCAGACATTACAGATCTTTGGATAACCTGGAACAATGGACTTTGACACCAACAATGTGAAGTCTGGCATTCTAGGAGGCAGGGCTGAAGAGAAGTTAAGAAAATGGTTTCAGGAGTTGATCAGTCCAAATTCAAATTCTGGCTTGGCAATTTTCTAGCCATATCAACTTAGGCAAATCATTTGACTTCCTTGCCCCCCCATTTCCTTACCTAAAAAGTGGGGGAAAAATGGAGTGCCCACCTCAGTGCTACCCGAGATAACGCTTTGGTGAAAAAGAGCCCCAGTAATGGAATAAAGGAAGTCCATGCCAAGAAACAAGAACCTCAGAAATATTCTCTTCCACCCAAGGTTATGAGACACCACAAGTCCCAACAGTGTAGAACAAATAGCTCAGTATGCTTGGCATTTCATGAGGCCAACATTGGGGAAGTCTTTTGATAGGTAGCAGATGAAACATTCTAGAAAAAGACTTGGACTATTTGGGAGACTTCAGTCGGATTTACAGTCCTTTGATCATAATTAATTGCAAAGTTATGATTTTTTGCTGAGATTGCTATAGCCACCAGGGCATGAATATCTCATATGACAAAGTGCCCTCTAAGAAGCTTGCAGGAAAAATTCCTATAATACAAAGACTGTGGTAGCATTTTCAGGAAGTAACAGCCACTGCTTCCCAGTAGACCAAATGATACCCGTAGGGACTGTAAAACAAACAAGCAAACAAAACAAGGGACTTAAAATCCAGGATAAACATCAGAACTTAAATGAAACTGAAACGTAGGCAGAGTCTGTCTTTGACAATTCCCTTTTCTCCCCTCCCCAACTCAACACCAGCACCAGTGCTCTCTTGCTGCTCCCTGAACATCTATAAGCCCCAATTAGAGCAACCCCCCAGGCCCAACCAACCAGACAAAACCTGCCAACCCGATAAAAACTACTAGTCTCCTAGCAAGTAGGAAAATAACTGGATTAAAGTTATTCAGAAGGAGTAGCAAATAATTGATAACTTTGGACTTTAATAATTTTGAATTTTAAAGGGGTAAGTATCCCTAACAGGGTTGAAATGTGAAGGAGATATTTTAAGAAAAGGATCTTCTGGGGATTGCTGTAGGCCTTTACAGCTCATACACATAAGGCCTCAACATAGAAGAACAGGTTTAGCTTACTTCTCAGATTTGCCAACCCCGTGTTGTTCCATGGAGTATGAAACCGATGCCCAACTGATGAGCTGGGGCCACAATGGAGCCACAATAATTCAACAGAGACACCTCAGCAACTAAGAGTGAGTGTACTTATAGGCAAATATTGCCACAAAGAGGTAAAATGATTTGAAACTGGCCAGTCATGCAGTGTTGTGTTTGGGTTCATTTCTTCCATGTCACCAACTGGTAGGCTAGTAGATCAGCAACCAAGACTCTTCCTGGAGTGGTGCAGGACCCTGAACACATCAACCTGAATGCTCATCCCTAAGCCCCAGTATTTCATTCAGGACAGGCGGGAAGAGGACTCTGAAGTGACAAAATGGCAGATGAAGCAGGAAGTGGTTGCGAGCTGGGATAGTTCTACCTGCTTTGCGGTGGTGATAGGAAGTGCATTTATAAACAGATGACATAAATAGAAGCCTCTCTCTTCTTTAATGTGTCCTTGTTCCTTACCTGCTGCTTCCTTGAGTCCCTGCCCACCTTTATACCCTGAGCTGAAGGATCTCTGTGCCCTGATGACAACGGCTGAGGGCACTGTGACATACTTCTATCTCTATTGATGGTTATTGATCTCTATAGAAAGTTAACCATGGGTTCCAGCTAGCTTAGCATTTTCTCAGCTGTGGCACGATGCACTTGGACTTCATTTGTGATAGGCCCCTCATTGAGCAAGAAAGCTGGTTTCCTTCTTCCTGCCAGAAAACCTGGCTCTCTCATTCGCCATATTTTCTGGGTCTGCTGGACTCAGCTCAAAAACGCCCCAGCAAAGTCTGTCTCTGGGGAAAAAGCAGTCCCTGAGAAAGGACAATTAAAGGTAGCTTTTGTCTCTGATTTTTACTGGCAGTTGTATGCAGGTGAAGTCATAGAAAAGGCCACGGCCCACGGCCCATGGCCCACGGCCCACGCACAACCCGATTGTGCAACTGAACACTTCCCACAAGTGCTTCCAGTTGGAATAGGGGTGTTGAAGGGAGACTCCCTCATGGCACAAGCTGGGGGGAGGAGGATATAGGCCAATTACCTGCACAATGAGGCAAATGTCCTATTTGCTAAGTCTGGAAAGGTGGGTGGCAAGAGTGGTGGCACCCATTTTCCTCAGAATATAGTTTGTCTCTTTGGTTCCACTTCGTCCCCGGTGTCACCCCCAGACAGGACCGTCCTGGAATTAAAGGTCAAGACTGAAATCATATGAGTCCAAGAGTGTTCTACAGAAGGCAACTAGTAATATATTCAGTGACGTTTTCTCAGCAAATAGCATCATTGACTTCATCGCTTTTGTGTAGCCCAGAAATTCAGATTTAGCTCAGAAATCCCAGGCAAACAAAAGGAAGCGGGATCATTCCTTCGACTGCTTGCTGAGAGTTAGATAGGGGTTATCATGGAAAATATTGCTTGGATGGCTTATCAACAGAATAGGCGTTGACATTTTTTTATGGTTGTTGTGTACCAGACTCTAAGTAAGAAAGCCTTGAGCACCAAATTTCACATTTGATTTAGTAAGGTATTAAAAAACTCCCAACACATCAGAACATATGAGTCATTTATCCTGGGCTAATGCCAAGCATTAGTTGTAGGGGTAACATAATCTCTGACATGAGATGTAAAGCCAAAATAAAGATACCAGTGAACTTTTAAGCATTTCTTGAGTTGGCAAAATAAATAAACACAGGAAAAAATAAAGGTAAAAGAAATAAAGGTAAAGAAAACAATTACCTTTATTATGGGTAGAAAGTATAGTTATCCAGTCCCCAAAGTATCAAATACTATTTATTAATTGAAATATAAGTTTAAGAATATTACATCCATGTAGTAGCTATCACATCCCTCTGTTAGAGATAATGAAGAGCTGAAGGTATGTGATTATTTCTGGGAAAGGTATTCTTTTTTTTCCCCTTGGTTAGCCTATTTCTTATTAGGACCTTCAGCATCCCCAAATTATATTGTTCAGCCTCCAGGTGAAATCACCGAAGGATCCATTGTCTTTGGTGGATACATAAAATAAATATGTTTCCAATGGGGCAGCTCCCCATTCTCTAGGTGCTATTGAGAAATACAGGGGATCCGAAGGCAGTTTTCACATGTTCCTGTTCTTTGTCCAGAACTCCACAACCAACACATTCAAAATACTAGCTTCCAGGACTTCTCCTCCTTGGCTATCCATATCTAGATCCTGTTTACTGTCTCTATTGTTTCATAAATTCTTTCCTTCCTTTTCATGTCCTCTGCCACCATTCTAGTCCAGGTCCTCATCACTCCCATCCTGGACAGTAGTGTCAGTCTCCTGACTTATGTCCCCTTTCCATGACTGCTCTTCATCACTATCATGCTCCCCTGCACTCAAGGCCTCCTTGAAGTAAGGCATGAGCACATAACTCTCCCTGGCCAGTGAAATAGGGGCAGAGATATGAGTAGAAGTAAACAGCGCCTCCTGCTCTCCCTCCTATAGTGGAGAATTCTATCTTTCCAGAGTGGAGCTTGTGTCGGTGGGGTTGCTGATGAGGATGTGGTGGAGCAGAGTCCCTGCCAGTGCGATGTGGATGTGTATAGAGAAGAGAAAGAAACTACGTTTGTTTAAGCCACTGAGATGCTAGAGTTCTGTTTGTTTTGTTATTTAGCTTCAGCTGACTAATGCATCCAGTCCCTTCCTCCTCTAATGCTCTTTGTACACTCTTGGCAGGGTAATCTTCTTAAATCACAGGCCAGATTGTTCCCAGATCAGAAGCTCTCAGCAGTTTACCATTTTCCACAGATACAAAGCCTAAATTTCTGGCTTTCAAGAAACCATGAGCTTTGTTTTCAATCTCCTTTTCCGACTTCTCCACCACAGCCATGTTCCAGCCCAATGAGAAGTCTCACTGTCACCTTCAAACGCTCATGTCTTGACTTGGCATATTGCCTTTCCAGGGTGCTTTTGTTCTGATTGCATTTTCTTGAAATTTTATCATCCTTTAAGCACAGGTGCAAACGGTAAGACTTACTTAATTCCCAAAAGTGGTAAGTACTCTTTCTCTTCTGGGATCTCTCAGCAAATTGTATCTAATATATAGGGTTTATCATTTTCTATTGCATAATGCAGTTTTTTGTGTATTACATCTCACTTCCCCATTAGACTGTAAGCCACATTAGGGAAGACACAAGTATCATTTATTCTTGCAATTCTCTGCAATACCAAGCTGTGTAGCTACTGAATCAATAATTCACGAATTATGAATTCCCCCTATAATTCCTCCTTCAGGGGAGGACCATGGAGTTCTATTTAAATCCCAAATGACCATAATTCAGAAAGTGACTGGAAATGCCACCTGTAGAGTGGCTATACATTTTCCTGGTGAGTCTCCTTCTTTGGTGGGAGATTCTGCAAGACCACCTCTGGGTGAGGCATCAGAGAGAGCCTGGTTCCCAGGGAAGACTGATTAGACATCAGGCCCACATAGGTTAGGTATCTCGACCCTTCAAATAAGTTAAAAACTTGAGGAAATCCTAAGGCAAGAAAAGAGAAACATATTTAAAGAAACAAAAAGTGTCTTTAAAAAAAAGAATTGGAATTCGTAGGTTCAGAGGGACCTGCTGATTGGAGATAGTTTCTTTTTTTTTATTATGTTATGTTAATCACTCTACATTACATCATTAGTTTTTGATGTAGTGTTCCATGATTCATTGTTTGCGTATAACACCCAGTGCTCCATTCAGTACGTGCCCTCTTTAATACCCATCACCAGGCTAACCCATCCCCCCAACCCCCTCCCCTCTACAACCCTCAGTTTGTTTCTCAGAGTCCACAGTCTCTCATGGTTCGTCTCCCCCTCCGATTTCCCCCCCTTCATTCTTCCCTTCCTGCTATCTTCTTCTTCTTCTTCTTCTTCTTTTTTTTTAACATATAATGTATTATTTGTTTCAGAGGTACAGGTCTGTGATTCAACAGTCTTGCACAATTCACAGCGCTCACCATAGCACATACTCTCCCAAACGTCTATCACCCAGCCACCCCATCCCTCCCACCCCCACCACTCCAGCAACCCTCAGTTTGTTTCCTGAGGTTAAGAATTCCTCATATCAGTGAGATCATATGATACATGTCTTTCTCTGTTTGACTTATTTCGCTCAGCATAATACCCTCCAGTTCCATCCACGTCGTTGCAAATGGCAAGATTTCATTCCTTTTGATGGCTGCATAATATTTCATTGTGTATATATACCACATCTTCTTTATCCATTCATCTGTCGATGGACATCTTGGCTCTTTCTATAGTTTGGCTATTGTGGACATTGCTGCTATAAACATCAGGGTGCACGTACCCCTTCAGATCCCTACATTTGTATCTTTGGGGTAAATACCCAGTAGTGCAATTGCTGCGTCGTATGGTAGCTCTATTTTCAACTTTTTGAGGAACCTCTATACTGTTTTCCAGAGTGGCTGCACCACCTTGCATTCCCACCAACAGTGTAGGAGGGTTCCCCTTTCTCTGCATCCCCTCCAACATCCGTCGTTTCCTGACTTGTTAATTTTAGCCATTCTGACTGGTGTGAGGTGGTATCTCATTGAGGTTTTGATTTGGATTTCCCTGATGCCAAGTGATGTTGAGCAATTTTTCATGTGTCTGCTGGCCATTTGGATGTTAAAGATAGTTTCTTGAGGGAAGACAGCACTGGCCACTGAAGACTTGTAGCCACTTACTGGGGTGAAGACAAAGGAAAAAAGGAGAGACAAAGTAGAAAAGGCTAGCTTGGAACAACTGGTGACACTAACCGAGGGCAGTTTGAATGGCCACCTGGGAGACTCTTCAGTCTGATGACACAAGACGGGGAGATACAAACAGACACCAGTCTGGAGAGCTGCAGATGGGAAAAGGTGATGCCTATGAGGGAGCCTTTGTAACTTTGGTGCCATGAGGATGGAATCTTATAGTTACAGCTTGAATTGGGCAGGGCCTTCCCCAACTAGAAGATCAGGCACCAGCTCAAGATCTAAGAGGAGTGTATTCCTGAGATGATACAGAGAGGCAGAGAAACAGGAGGGGCTCACCTGGTCTGGGAGCTGTGTCAGTCTGAATCCACCATCCATCTGATTATGTTTACCATCTGGTCCAAACAAATACCACAAAACCAAGGATCCCACAGGCTATGCCAACCCAGCTATGTGTTTTCAGACGTTAGTTGAAACAAAAAAGCACACACAATTATAGAAATTACAAATTCACGTTGATTTACAAAATACTGTTTTCCGATTCCAATTTTGTTTTCCTCAGAAAGATGTTTCTTCAAGTATCCAGACACCGTTCTTCCTGAATTTAGGAAAGGGGTGGATTCTACAGTCCCCCTTCCCCATATACCTACCATGACAGGTGTGCAGGCAGTGGATTGCTGGGAGACACTTAGATTTCAATGTGGTAGAGGCAGACATATTACACAAGCTCAAATGCCTAGAAATGGGGAAGCTGTAGAAAATGGGGAGGCAGTGGGTCAGATCCTTTGTCCTGTGGTCCACTTCCCTCCACTTCATTTTCATTTCTTAGACCTGCTCACTCTCTCATTTCTCAGGGGGAAAACAGGTTTGTGTTTTGTTGTTGTTGTTGTTGTTGTTTTGTAAACAGAATGTTAAGATATATCGAAACAATACATTGAGTCATCTCTGAGCACTTAAAAAATTTTTGACCTTTGGTCCTGTCAATAAATTTTTGAAGTGGCAGGAAGAAGGATAAAAGAAGATACACCAAGGGACATGTGAATAGCTATTATATTCTTACTCAAATCACTGAAATTTTACATGTTTTTGCCTCAGGGGTTATGTTGGGGGTGAGGCTGGACTTCGGGCTTAAAAGGCATTGGAGATACGAATACAGAACATGACAGTCCGAGTCTAATGAATTTAAGAGGCTAAAAGACCAGACCAGAAAAACCCACCAGGACTGAAATCTTTAGAGTCAACAACCAGGAGGGGAACAGAAATTCAAGTCACAAAAACACAGGGACTTTAACAAAGCAGTGTGGTAGGATGAAAAGAGGATGGGCCTTGGAGTCAGCTTAAGCTGGTCCTGGATTCCAGATCTTCCACTTGTCTTGGGCAAGTGGCTTAACCTCTGCTATCCATGAGGGGGTACTTGAATTATGAGGACATAAAAGAAGGTCAGAAATGGATCCATATTTATTCAGACATCCACTAATAAATTTGAGTTCTCCCTCTACACTAGGTGCTCTAGAAATAATGATGAAAAAACCAGGAGCCCACCTTAAAGGAACTCATAATCTACAGAGAGTGGTAATGACAGTGTAGTAAAAGGAAAGATATGCACAAAATACATGGGGCCACCGTAAGAGAGAGGTTGACAGAGAGATTATTAAGCTTGCTAGAGTACATCATGATAGAACAAAGTCACAGTTTGTTGTTCATAATTGTCCCAGTCTATTCAAGGTGCTATATTAAACTACCATAGATTGGATGGCTTAAACAACAAACATTTATTTCTCACAGGTCTGGAGGCTAGGAAGCCCAAGGTCAAGGCACTGGCAGATTTGGTGTCTGGGAGGAGCTTACTTCCCAGTTCATATACTGTTATCTTGTTGCTGGGTCTTCACATGGTGGAAGGTGGTGAGGCAGCTATCTGGCGTCTCTTCTATAAGGACAGTAATCCCATTCAATAGGGCTCTACCTTCATGGCTAATCACCTCCCAAAGGCCCACATCCTAATCCATCACACTGAGGGTTAGAATCTTGTGTGAATTTGAGGGGGTGTGTGTGAGGGGGGGGGCAAGCACAAACGTTCAGTCCCTAACAATACTGTTTACCATGGCTGCTCTCTTTTACAACACTGGAACTGTGCAGAGCTGCAAAATGGTGGATGGCATGGAGCTAACAGCTGTTCACTGGAGTTCCCAAGCCCAAAAGCTGTCAGCGACTTGGATATCCAGATCAACTCATTCATTTAAAGATGAAAAGCTAAGGAAAGGGGAAGTAGAGTGACCTGCTCAAGCAAGTTGCTCAGCTATTGTTCAAGTTAGACCTAAGATCCATAGTGCTCTTTCCACCTCATCACATTGTCTCCTACAGACAGTATTTCTTAGACACCAGACCTACTTCTCCAAAGATGGTAGGAACCAAGAACTTTCGCAAGCATTTTTACGCTTGGTAACAATTTTCATGGGTAACAGGACTTTTAGAGACTATTATAGTCTAAAGCAATGTTGCCCAGTAGAAATTCCTGCAACGATGGAATATTCTACAGCTGCCCTGTCTAATATGCTGGCCACTAGCCTCACATGCTCACTAGCACATTCAAATTTTGAATTACATTTATTTTAATTAATTAAAACTTGAATTTCAATAGCCATATGTTGCTGTGGCTACCATATTGGACAGTCTTAAGCATTACCTATGCCTTTAATTGGTATGTCACTGGCTATGTGATTGTCCTTTCTGGTTCCCTGTTTTTGTACCTTGCAAGCTTCCTCTTCTTGGTCTTTAAGCCCTAATGATAGATAAAGAACCCCATCATCACTGGTAGGTCTACTATAATTAGTCTACTATAATAAGCCCATTTTACCTACATTGTATTTCTAAGAGCACTTATCACATTCCATAATAATAATAATAATAATAATAATAATAATAATAATAGGGGCGCCTGGGTGGCTCAGTTGGTTGGGCGGCTGCCTTTGGCTCAGGTCATGATCCTGGAGTCCCGGGATTGAGTCCCGCATCGGGCTCCCTGCTCAGCAGGGGGTCTGCTTCTCCCTCTCCCGCTCCCCACTCTGGTGCTCTTTCTCTCTCTCACTCTCTCTCTCAAATAAATAAATAAAATCTTTAAAAAAAAATAATAATTTGTTAGTATATTCTATATGTCCTTCACTTATACCGGTATTACATCAATTTATTTCCCCAACAACCCAGTAAGTATGCTCTATTACTCTTAACAAGTGGCCAGAAGGCAAATCCATCTTCTTCCAAATCCATGCTCTTTACTATCTTACACTGTGTCTCTAAGAACTGAGGATTGGTATGTAATCCCCTGTAGCCTGAGCAGGGGTGATTTTTATTCACTCATTGAAAAATATTTATGGACTGTCTTTTAAGTGCCAGGCACCATGCCAGGTAAAGTACATAGTGAGGAATTGAATTATCCCAGCTGACACCAAGCTTGCCTCCCGGTAATGAAATGCTGGTTTTCTGAGAAAGAAATTTAGTAGTTTTTTCTAAGTAGCTGAGAATTCAGTGCTTACGTGCTGTAGACAACATTTATACTGGAGGCCATCACTTTGATGTTTGAAATGTGTGGTAATACTCTCTTGTGGCTAGGATTCTTTTTTTCCCCTTAATATATTATGTTTCAGTCACTCAAGAGTTAAACTCCTAGGATTTCACCATGAACTCCACATAAAAGCCAATTTCACAACAGGTCACCATAGAAATCCTCTAAATTAGTACTGAAGCAGTTGACCACAGCTCTATGATAATTTTGCTAAACTATTGTGTTTGTAAAATTTAAATGCATGAACAAAATGACTGTGGATATTGTTTAAGAATCTAAAAATGTGGGGGCACCTGGATGGCTCAGTTGGTTAAGGGACCGACTCTTGATTTCGGCTCAGGTAGTGATCTCAGGGCTATGAGATCGAGCCCGGCATTAGGTTCGCTCAGCGTGGAGCCTGCTTGGGATTCTGTCTCCTTCTCCCTCTGCTCTCAACCCCCACTGCATGTGCTCTCTCTTAAAAAAAAAATCAAATATTATTGAATAATTAAGTCAGACAAAATGGGAGTGATGAGAGTCTGAAATACGATGTCATATTACATCAGATCTAGCATATCATAAAATTTAAGACATACCATGATTTTACATACTAGAAAAAAAATGCTAACACAATGCATTAGTGCTTTTAATTTTTATTTAATACTTTTTAAAAGAGCTCTTTTAGCCTATTTAAATATAATTAGAATTTTTTTTTATATTACTGATGTGCATACATCAATAAGAAAAGTGTAAGCCAAATAATTTGGTTAGGAATTCCTAAAACTATTACACATTGAGAATTTGACTTTTTAAAATTGTTTCAATTCAGAGTTATCAACATCTATGTTTTTCCACACAATGACAGCTTCTGCACCATCAGGATAAGTGGGATGCAGAATTTCTTAAAAGATTTTCTTCTGGGATTTTCTTCTAAGCTGCAAAAACCCTTCAGCACATTTTGAAAATGGCACCTCCTCTTTGGTGTATGTTGATTTGGGGGCACACATCAATGAACTAATGTAACAAAACCTCATCTACCGTAGGCACCTTCCTTCCTTATGTCTTGTAAAGCACATGGTGTCGCTTTGCAAGAAAATCAAGAATTGTGATCATTCTGCCAATATCAAACATTTGCTTTAATATTATCAAATTTATGCCCTGTTCTGTCTCTGTCCCTTTCTACGCAAACACAATAACTTTTTGTTTCAAAGCCAAATCACAGTGTACCCTTGGTGCACAAAGAGTAATAATAATCAGTGAAGTAGCAATGACGCACATAGCCAAGAGGGACTTGGCCAGAGCCGGGAGAATGATGATGAGGTCATAGGCACTGCTAGCCCCACATACCCCTGAGTCTGTAAGGTACTATGTTGGTGAGCTGCAACATGGTTTCAGATATTGTAAAGTATGAAACAAAAATGTGTCTTAGAACCAATCAACTATGGATCTTTGGATTCCAGTGTTGATGATCAAGCTTATCTATACCTTGTTTGACATAGAAAGAGAACTCCCCAGCTATGAATCATTGGAAGCAGAGACAGGGCAATCCACTTCCTTGTGTTCCTACAAGTAGCGCTCTGTGAAGCCAAAGGACTTTTCAACTTTCAGGGTAAATGCTGAATTTAGTTACTTACTTTGAGCACTGGGAAACAAAGTTATAATCTGGATTTCTGGCTTTTTTCTCTATTTAAATGGCTCTTATTCTTCTCACCAGATACTAGTGAGTTAGTAAAACAATCAAAGAGTACACAATACTTACTATATTTTGTTCAAAAAGGTGATTTCTACTGTCTTACAGTTATGGGTATCTTTTATTCATTTATTTAATCATACATCCCAAATGTATTTATTGCGCATCTACTATGTGCCAGGTACTGGCACAAAATGCACCAGTATGGTGATTATGGATTTTCCAGTATGGTGAGGGGAGGCCGATGTCAAGCAAACAAGTCAAATATCTACTAGAGCATATATGCAGAGTCTGAAGTAAGGATTACGGAAGAAAGCAAAGCTGAGAAGAATACAGATCCCTTTCAGCCCATCACTCCAGAAGGTAAGTCATGCTGGTTTGTCCCTGGCAGTAGGTTGGCCCCGTGGTGACTGCCCCTAGTCATCAGTGAGCCTTCTCCATGAGCCCTGACACCATGAAGGGCAGGTTTGGACTCTGCCCCGCTTCCTAGACCCTGTGCTGTAAAGGTGTCAAGTCTCTCATCAGCAGCCTCATGAACCGGCTAAGTCCTTTTTTGTCTATCTGTCTGTCTGTCTGCCAGAGCCCGCCAGCCCCAGAGCCATGGTGAGCTGCTGGTGTCTTTTCTGGCTGCCTCACCACAGCTTCCAAGCAGTTCCAGGTTCTGGGGATGAGCAGCTCGTGCAGTGATGACAGGCAAGTTCCACCACGGACTGAGGATGAATTTCTGGGTCTTGGTTGCCTCCTGCTGAGCTCTACTTCCCCCTCTGCCAAACAACTCGGTCTCTACACAGTCATCATTTTTCTTCTCAGATGTTTCTCTTGTTTCTCTCTCTCTCTTTTTTTTTCTTCAAAGCTGAGTAAAATCCTCTCCTTGTGTTGCTACAGAAAAACCTGACATTTCCAGCTTGGACTGACTTGAATGCTGTGAGACTGAGCACTGTGGGAAGTTGGTCCAGGCACGTCCCTCACCGCCTTGCTCATGCCTCCTGCAAGCTGGCCTCAGCCCTTCAGGCCTGCACTCTGTGGAGAAGCTGCTTTGATGTGGACTGTGGACAGTGAAGAATGGGGCCCAGAACAGGAACCGTCCCTAGTCCTCTGAGAAGATCCAAGTTCTTTGGGTAGATTTGGAACCCACTTTAAAATTGGGTCTCAAAGGATTTTTCAAATTAATAGAAGGGACTTGGAGTTGAGGCTCGACCTTTCTGGAGCTCCCATTTCATGAAAGTAAGAGGTGGGGTTGGTTCTCCCTGCAAGTCCTGGGCAATGGGCCTGGGGTTTCAGAAGCATGGGAAGGGAGGAGGTACGGGAAATCAAAGTTCTGCCTGGCCTGCTGTCTTCCCATCTTAGATTTGCCTGGAATCACTAGAGACCAAATAAAAACACTGGAAATCCAGTGGTGCTGGCCTCCCAAGGGAACAGGCTGCAATCCCAGCTTCCCAGAGGCATCCAAGCTGGAACTGTGTGCTCAGGGGTCAGAGCCCGCTCCTCTTGGAGGGAAGCATGCTGGGAGAGGCCTGCAGGCAGAAGAATTCTCAGCAATGCAGCCATCTGCCACTTGCAGACGGTGGGCTGGGCCATGCAGCCCCCCAGCAAGCTCCCCACTCGGTGACTGGGCCGTGCATGGTGAGCTTTCTTCAAGCCCACACAGCTTCACCAGCTCTCTGCTTAGACACACAACGAATGCCTTGTGCGGAGGGTGGCGGTGGGGTGCGGAACATGACAGGGAACGCTGAAAGAGGCAGAGGGAGCCTGTAGCTCAGTGCCTTTCAGAAAGGAAAGGGGAGGCTAATAAGCCAAGATTTAGGAGAACAGGGAGACAGTTCCTGGTTGCATGCTCCCTTGACATGGAGGGCACGGCCTCTCTGCGTAGAGGAGGCAGGCTCTACCAGAGGCTTTAGCGTCACCAACATGGAAGGTTGTGGTAATGATGGGCTCATGTTTCTGCCAGGAACCTTGGGTGTGCTTACCAGGATCTGGCTGAACAGGAGGAGACACTGGAAGGTCTAAGATAGAGGCATCTGGAAGGTTAAGACACCAATGTTAAAAATATGAATCTGTTGAAGGGAAAGAGGAGGCAAATACTGAATGATACATTGCCAATTTCTTTAATCATACCTGTGGCATTAGAGTCCAAGGGACTGTGTGTTCCCAATGCACGGCTTGCTCACAGCAGACGTAAGACGCCTGATGCCAGGCCGTCTTACAGATGGGGAAAAAGATAATCCAGGAAGTTAAAAGCACACTGTAGCAACTGAACTCAAAGCCAGATCGTCAATCTCCTCAATCCCAGACCCGAGCTACATCAACTGGTCACGCTGCTGCTCTGGCTGGTAGAAGAGATGGGGCAGAAGGAGGTCAGGGGAGCATTTAAGCAGAGGTCAAAGAAACAGATGCTGAGTCTGTGGAGGGCTCAGGCAGGACTGCCACACTCAAGGACCAGATGACCAGATGAATAGAGGACAAGGAGGAGACATATTTGAGAACTGGATCACACCTGGCGTACTGGATTGAATAGAGTTCCCCCCATTCATGTCCATGTAAAACCTGTGAATGTGACTGTTCGGCAATAGGGTCTCTGCAGATGTCATTAAAGACAAGGTGGGTCCTAAATCCTGCATGACTGGTCTCCTTGTAAGAACAGAGACATCGGACACAGAGATGCAGACATGGGGAGAACACCATGTGAAAACAGAAGCAGAGATTGGGGGGATGGTCTGCAAGGCAAACCGTGCCAAGGACTGCTGGTAACCAGCAGAAGCTACAGGAGAGTCCTTCCCTAGAGCCTTTGTGGGAGGAGCATGGCCCGGCTGACACCTTGATTTTGGACTTCTGGCCTCCAGAACTGTGAGAGAATTTTTGTTGTTTTAAGCCACCTAGCTT
Organism: Neomonachus schauinslandi; assembly: GCF_002201575.2. Lineage (NCBI taxonomy): Eukaryota > Metazoa > Chordata > Mammalia > Carnivora > Phocidae > Neomonachus > Neomonachus schauinslandi. The sequence continues at coordinate 91,169,659 of NC_058407.1, read as the reverse complement.
GTGGTACTTTGTTATGGCAGTCCTAGACAGCTAATCCACCTGGGATCAGGGCCCTCTGCAAGGTGGCAAGGGTGTAGTCCAAAGTGTGGGTGATCTTGACATGAAACTGATGTCTCTGATTATGGCCCAGAAACCCTTCAGCTGCTCCCTGGTGTTCTAGAGTCTCAGTTCTAACTGTGGGACTGTGGAGGGCCGGCAAGTCAATGGAGCTTTTTCTAGATGCCACAGGGAGGCCTCCCCAGTCAAAGCTCAGCTTACTCCTGTGGCCTGCAGAGCTTTATGCCTCAATATGGAGCATTTTGCAAAGGAGGGAAACTGGAGAGGCACCTGCAAAACTCATCACGTGCCTTAGTGGGTTCCTCACAGAAACCTCCACCCCATTCCCACAGGGCCCATGTTACCTCACACTTTCTCATCAATGCTGATTTGCATGAAGCTCCCCCACCCACCTTCATTCTTGATTGCAGACTCACACAAAAACTTCTGAACAGCAAAGCCATACTTCTGCAATCAAATGCTTCTTTCCTCGCTCAGATCATGGAGATCATCTCTTTTTTTTTCTGGGGTCTGCCTACACCCCCCCTCCTATCCTAGCCTCTGGGACACATACTAATATAGTCTCCTCCCTCACAACTTATATAGTACAGCCGCCCCTCCCCCCTTATTCACGGGGATACACTCTAAGACCCCCAGTGAAGGCCTGAAACCTCAGACAGTACTGAATCCTATATATACCTTGTTTTTACCTAGACATACCTCCCTAAGATAGAATTCAATTTATAAACTGGGGACAGTAAGAAGTTAATGACAACAACTGACAATAAAATAGAATAATCATACCAATATGCTGCAATAAGAGTTTTGTGAACGTGGTCTCTCTCTCATAGTATCTTATTGTACTGTACTCACCTTTCTCCTGATGATGAGGTGATGCAAAGCCCATGTGATGAGACAGAGTGAGAACGACATAGACATTGGGACGTGACTTTAGGCTACTATTGACCTTATGAAGGTAGTCAGCAGGATCACAGGGAGATTTGTAGTCTGGTGACTACAACCATGGAAAGTGAAACCATGGATAAGTCAGGGAGGCTGAGGCTGTTATAGTTGCCTATTGCGGCATATCAAATGATCCCAGAATTTAGCAGCTGAAAACAATAAACATTTATTATCTCACATGGTTTCTAAGGATGAGGAATCTGGGAGTGGCTCAGCTGGGTGGTGTGACTAATCAAGTTGTCAGCCAGGCTTGATTGGGGCTAGAGACTCTGCTCCAAAGCTCACTCCTGTGGTTGTTAGCAGATTGCAGTTCCTTGCTAGCTATTACCTGGAGATCTCAGTTCCTCACCACGATGGTAACTCCAGTCTCCTGAATGTCTTCATCCCATGGCAGCTGGCTTCCCCCAGCACCCATGATCTGAGAGTACATACAAGAGGGCAACCAAGACAGAAGCCACACTCCTGTATAAGCTATCTTGGCAATGACATGCTATAACTTCTGCCATGTACCATTGGTCACACAGACCAACCCTGGCATAAGATGGGAAAGACTACACAGGAGCATAAATACCAGGAGGTGAGGATCTTTGGGAGCCATCTTGAAGGCTGCCTACCACACCCACATCAAAATATTTTCTATGTTTTCCAAGCATAGAGCAGCAGACAGATTACTTATGGCCCCCAGAGTCTGGGAACATGACCAATTCCACCATTTGGTCCCATCTGGAGGATCAAATTTCTCCATTTTCCTGTTAGCCATAGGCGATAATTGCAATAAAGCTAGGAAATCTGTGGCACTTTGTTCATTTCTCTTTGGTCAGACTGTCTGCATTCATATTTGCCTCCTTCACTTACTAGCTATGTGATCTTGGGCAAGTTATTCAACTTCTCTGTGCCTCAGTTTTATTATATGTAAAATGGGGCTAAAGTCCGTAAGAGGATTGTATGGCTTCAATGATATAATACTTATAAAATGGAGAGCACAATCCTAAGTGCTCTGTAAATTGTAGTTATTGTGATCATTGTTGGGATATATCTTGTTTAAGGAATCAGAAAGGAAGGAGAAGAGATTATGGAATGGAAAACAGTAAAATGTCAAAGATACTTTCCTGAATGTTCTACTGTGTTCTTTGTAGCCTTGGACTTTTTGAGGTCACTGTTACTCCAAGCAAAGGTTCTTATCTTCCTCTGCTCCTTCCTCTCATGAACACAATAACATTGATTCATGTGCATTTTCTAGGCCAGCCAAGGTCTGCCCAATTGTAGCCTGACCTGTGTGTTTGTAATTTGGTAAGGGTGATCTGCCCCAATACACACAAAACCTTAATTTGAGCCTTTCAGCTCAATGGAATTAACTTTAAAAGGAAACAAATTAAAAACCAATGAAGTTAATAAAAAATGTCGAATTAAAATGGAACTTCTTTATTAAATTCATTATTTTTTAATATCCCTTTGCTAAGTTTGGGACAGTCACATCTGCCAAATTTCAACTAGGTCAGCCCAAATGCTTTCTATTTGCAATGTATTCATTAGTAAAAAATACCTACACCCCACTGTTTAGAAACCCTTGCCAAGTGGCTTGGATGCTGCTAGTTTAAGCTCGTTGACATTCACATCCATAAAGACCCTAGTTATTTGGATCAATGGCTCATAAGCCAGACAGCACTACATACTTGGTTGGACATTTCCTCATTCATATTTGCAAATCTAGAATTAGAAAGTGAGACAATCACAAACAAAAAGAGTCCCAGGACTCCAGGCTTAGCATTAGAAAATGAAATAAAGGTTAATTTTGGAAGGGCCAAAAAATGATGATCAAGAACCATTCATTTACTCTTACTCCTGTTGGTAGAGAGTGTTCACCAGGATGCAAGTAATGGTTTTCTTGAGAACGCTTGAGGAAGGCTATGCTATCCTGGGACGGCAGGCAGCCATGTCATGCCTTGAGCTGAGTTTCCATCCACATTTCAAGGCAGCATCCACAACCACCCCTCAGCAAGTTGTTAGGACAAAGAACCCAAAGCTTCCCTTATGTCTGATGCTTATAGATCAAGTCAGTTGCTACTGGCAAGAATCCTTGAGTCTCTTCACTTGTTAGTCTCCCAACATCTGACAACCTAGTGCAGAAAACAGTGACTCTTTCTCAGAAATGGAAGGTATGGGACAGGTGGCTCAGACTATTAATGGCCAGAGGATGCAGCCATCAGGCCAGAGAAGCTCTGATAATAAACGAGATTTGTTTCCAACCAGTTGTCTACATTACTTACCCTTTTCCTTTCTATAAGCCCTGCTGCCTGACAGAGAAATTCATGATCGTGGAAAATTACCAAACTCAGCAAATTTCTCCAAGCAAATAATGATTCTAATAAAGAGCGTTCAAGTTTGCAATAATAATAATAATAATGAAAATAGTAATATTTTGTACACCCAAAGCGTTTCTCATCCCCGCGTCTACTATTTAATATGCGAGGTTTATACATTTGCATATGGTTACAGGAGAATGTGTACAGCGTATACTGAGTACATAAAATGGTCCGATGAAACATTGTCAGTTGTTTAATTTCCAAAATTTATTCACTTTGCCTCTGTTAAAAATTTAATCCCAGATATTACATTAGCCTCCACTAATCTCATCAATTTCACCCATTTACATTCTTAGCGTCACGGATGTTATCTGTGAATACCACACAGATGGCTAAGGAGTTGTGGGCATCTTCCCCTGAGCATGTAATTTCCTACCCACAAAACTAAAGCAGAAAGAACCTGAGGGACAGGAGTAAATAGAACATTTAGTATTGGGGATTGTGCCTGGTTTCTGTTATCTCTACCCACTTTCTCTGAGGTCAGAAGCACATGAACCAGCACGCACTAGTCTGGCTTCATTCAAATTTAAAAATGAAACCCTAGAAATACTGAATTCTGCAGAACTGAAGATTCCTGCAGCCACAGTGACTCACGAACACAGCAAAAGAAATGTATTTGATTTGGGTTTTGGCCTTTAAATGTGCCACATTAATCTCTTTTGGGGCCTCTCTTCACCTGCTAGGGTTCCACTTAGAGTATCAGAGCCAGACCTGTAAAGCAACCCAAGCTCTTTGAAGAGGAAGGCTGATTCTGTGCAAAGCAGAGCTGTTGTTTCATTAAGGATACATGAGAAAATAAAATTGGGCTTCGCAGAGGGACTGAGAACAGCCACTGGTGGTGGGTCAAAGTTCAGTCATTATTGGCCCTTTTAAGATCTTTGATCTCTTCTGGGCAGATCAAAGGAAGTAGGGTTAGGAGATTAGGACAGGGCTGATCAGCAGGAGGAGAGAAAAATTGGAGGGAGGAAGTTCAGTTCAGCAAGTGTTCATTGACCTAAGTGCTAGAGACCCAAACTCTATAAATTTCCTGCCACAAGAGGACATGCAAATAGAACATTTTAATAAAATGTGCTAAGGAATAGTGTACAGGTTTGCTAGGGAAAACAGCAGGGGGCCACTGAGGTCATCATGGGAGTTTTAAAGGAGGATTTGAGAACAACTGAAGCCTTAGCTGAGAGTCAAGACATATAGCTGGGAAGAGTGGTCTAGAAAAAGTGACAGCATCTAAGAGAAATGGAAATCACAGAGCTTGTGCTTGGAATTTCTAGTGCTTCATTACTATGAGGAATGTTGGAGAATGGAGAGGTAGCCAGGGCCAGCTCACATGCCACGCTGAAGAAGCTCATCACTGTTCTGTTGATAGTGTGGGAGCCACTGCAGGTTTTGAGCAGGGGAGAGAGGGGCTATGAACTGTGTTTTAAATAGATCATGTCCCTAGCAGTAGGTTTGGAAGGGGCAAGAGTGGAGGTAGAGAGTCCAGCTTGCAGGTGATTGTAATAGTTCAAGAAAGAATGACAAAAGCCCAAACTAGAACTGTGGTGGTCGGTGGTGGTGGAGGGATAAGCTAATTTGGAGATGATAATCAATCAATCAGTTATTTGTTGGATGGGAGGAAAAGGGAAAGCGAGGAAGAGGGAGTTTCTGGAACAGTGGTTCTCAAAGTGTAATCGCTGGACCAGCAGCATCAGCATCCCCTAGAACTCATTAGAATTGCACATTTGGGGGCCTTCAGCTGTCCCAGGTCTCCTGAATCAACAGTTGCATCACAAACACTGAGGCTGGAGCCAGGCAGCCTGTATATTAACAAATCCTACAGGTGATTCTGATACAGATCAAGTTTGAGAACCACCCATCTAGAATAATCTCCAGGATTTTGCATCAGATTCCCGGGTCGATGAAATTGCCATTTGTTGAGAGAGGGAATATTCTAAAAGGAATAGAGTGTTTGGCTTTATTTGGGGGTGAGGAGAGGACAGAAAGTTTGAAAAAAGGAAATGAAGTGGTGTGATGCGATGCAAGGAAAAACAGAAAGAGTTAGAGAGAAAGAAAGGAAAAGAGGGAAGGGGAATAGAGGTGAGTTAGATCCCTGCTTGAGGTTAGTAGTTGGCGGAAGGAAAATTTGGAAAGCTGATTTGTTGCTCCTGGGAGACCAGGGGAAGGGAGAATGCAGCCTGCATGGTGAGTTAGCATTTTTTTCTGAATCATTAAAAAATCTGTTTTCCCCAACTATCGATTATAACATATCCAGCTTTCTGTACCAACGCACAGGAGCCACAATGGCAGGATTTGAATGAGGTCTCCCTACCCTTATTTTGCTGAAAAGATGGAAGAATATGCAGAAACATGGCACCCAGGTTCACTAGTACCTGGGTCTGGGTCTCTCTTATGTCCTGACCATGCCTCATACTATGTGCAGGCAGCAAAGATGATGGCACTTGTAGGTCACAGCAAGACTTAGCCAAGGGATCAGAAAGGCCTCTTTTACAGGGACAAGCTATTTGCCCCTGATGTTGTCTGTCACTGTGCCAGGTTGGAGCTCAAAGTACAGCCAGATGTGCCCCCTTAGGGAGTGCTTAGGTTGACCTGAGGGGGATGGCAGGCATGATGGAGGTTGATGGGCAGAGAGAGAAAGGGTGTTTCTCCTGATCTAGGGAGCGCCCTGGACCGGGGTCAGAGATGGATAAAGCTACCAAAGAGGGAGAAGAGCCAACACATGGGGGGAGTGGTAAAAGAAGAAAGTTCTGCCTGCATCCAACCCTGCATAACATAAAGAGAGATGAAATAGCATCCTCATACCTTTGAAATAGTTACTTGCCCAGGACATTCATGTCTGAAAATAGAAGCTTTAATGCACCAAGGAGGCCACTAACTCAGTAATGACAGATGTATGGAAGCTTTTCCTTAATATGGTATCTGAAGATAAAAGCAGCTCAGGGTAGACACGTATTTTAAGTGCCGTCCTCCTAATACAAATCCATCATCAGTTAGCTGTGCTCTCTGACCGGCTTTTTAACAGTGAGAATGGTTTGTGCTGATGAATCCACATGTTCTGTGCCAACATTTCCAAGACCTTGGCTTTGTAACACCATGTTCCAACCAACTGTTCCTTTCTCTGCTCTAATTTATTCTACATATCACTGCCAGATTGATTTTCAAAAGTAGGTCCCATGTTACTCTTCTGCTCAAAAACCCACGAAGGCCCCTTCTTACCTTATACAAGTGAATACAAACTTTTCAACTCTGCCAAGTTACCTGCAATTCCCATCACTGACGCCTATTTTTTCCTCCAAAAGCCATAGGCGTCAGGGAACTATTCTAACTCCTGGGAAGGATATCATGTCTGCTCATTAGTCCTGGATGAAAATTCAACAGTGGGTGCATTTAACAGATGAACAGAAAGCAGGCTCCTGGTGGGACACAGGATGGGCATTTTCAAATTAAGCTTTCTTCATGCATTTAGGCATTTCTTATGATTGAAGTTTCAGGTGGTACATATTCATGGGAGAGGGAGGAAGGAAAAAGGTGTGGTCTCGAGCATGGTGTGCTCTTTAGGGTCAAGGAGCCTTGATGAACACTAGGAACCACCCGCTGCTCTACAGCGTACATGGACTCTTCACCCAGAATGCAGATGGACAGAAAGCAGCAGGAGGGGGCCTCATAAGAGCCCAAAATATTTTTCAGTGAAGTCTATGTAGCCCAGCTCCTCCTCATAGAGAGATCAAGTTGGGAAATTCCTACCGCAGCAATGCGTCTGTGAAGGATGAGGGGACTCTGCTTCCACACGTACTATTAACTGGCTGTCTGCTGTGGGCTCCCCATTGCCTTCCTGGACAGACTTCTAGGCTAACTTTTAAATAATTAATGTGGTACTGCCAAGAAGCTGTCAGGCGTTTTCTTGAAAATGGGCAAACCATGAGTGCACACGCCTTGTCCCCAGGAGGAGATCAGCAGAAACATGGTGCTCTGAGAAGGCAGCAGAGGATGTTCTGATTTCCTGCTCCTGGAAGAGTGCGCTGTGGTCTTGGTGGAGTCACTTACCAGCTTGTGCTTCAGGCGTCTCACCTACAGACTGGAGATAATATGATGATAATGATGATATATGTGAAATGCTTAGAGCAGCGCCTTGTACACAGTCAGGACTCTGTGTAAGTGCTTGTTGCTGCTGTTACTAGGGATGGTAGATAAGACTGGGTTCTGGGTTCTCGGTTCGGATCCCATATTGACCTTGCTGGCCATTAATTTTCTGATTCTTCATCTGTAATATGGGGATGATAATACTTTCCTCATAAGATTGCAGTGGAGGTAAGTAAGTTAGTGCACTCTGAGCGGAGCTGCCTACTATATGCCTTGTATATATTAACTGTCAAATATTAGATATTATTCTAATTACCTTAATCCTCACTATGCCTTAGTCCTATGCCCACTACCTCTCTCCTACCCCTACCCCACACTCATGTAGTTTTTTTAAACTCTGGTATTTGCTGTTTTAGGAAGTATCAAGATTCCCTGAAGACTTTCTTCCTACAAGCCCATCCCATTCTGTTTTGTTTCTTAATCAGTGGGTCATAGACTCAGGATTGCACAACCCTGATGCTTGGTGTCTCCCCACCCCAGACTCTGATTCAATTCAAATGCAATAGGATCTGGTCACTGGTTTTGGTTTTGGTTTTGGTTTTTAAGTTCCCAGTCTTATTCTAATGCACAGTTGGGATTGAGACCCACGGTTCCGGACTCATTTGAATCAAAAGAATGAAAGGAGGAGAGGCGACACACTAGACCACTCACCAAACCCACCAAAGCCTTTTTCAAAGGAAGTGATCATAGAACCAGATAGTTTTTGGAAGAACTCTGTGTTTGTGGAACGCTTAAATCATCTCAAAGTGCTCTTGGCTTCTGCTCGGGTACCTGGGTGATACTTGCTATGGAACCTTCCTCAGGTGTTCTAGTATGGTGGGCAGAAGATACTACTCTTGGGGCATTTGGCATTGAATTTTCAGTGGCACTTTTTAAGTAATTGCTCAAGCTACAAGGGAAAGGGAGAATAACTCATCTCAGAAGTGTTCCAGCTGCTGGGGTAGAGACACTTAGTATTTCTTTCTATATCCAGAGGCAGCTTTCACAGTCATTGCAAAAGGTTCTTTGGCACAGGCTAAGGATTTTGAACTTCATCTGTAAATTTGGAAAACCTGTAAGATTTGGAGCAAGAGAACAATATGGTGACAGTGGAATTTTAATAGGCTGGATGGTGGTATGTAGAAAGGATTCGATCAGGGGTGGTAGTATATAGAATGAATGAGGGCAGAGACCGTCATTAGAAGGTAATTGAAGTCATCTAGGTGAGAAGTACTGGGGGAGAAGGAAGACTGGACAATAGGATCCAAGGATGGATTCTGTGGGTTTGGTCTATGGGTGATGAGGCTGGGGTTTGAAGGGTGGGAGAATAGTACTCCTTTCCACAGTCTATGGCCCCCTTGGAACCTACATTACAAAGCTCAAAAGCCATTGCTCATCCATTATGCAGCAAGAAATTTACTTAATCCCTAGAATGTCCTAGTTGTAGGCACTGTTTGTACAGTGAGCAGTGAATAGACAGAAGAACTTGCATAGAGCTGGCTCTTTAGGTGGGGGGGAGGGAGGTAGACATCAAAAAAATAAATACATTAGATTTAAGTGCCATAAAGAGGATTAGAATAAAGTGGAATGACGGAGTAACTTGATGGCCTGAGGATGTGGTATGTAAGTTGGGACCTTAAGGACAAGAAAGAGCCAGCCCTGTGATAACTGCTGGAAAAGCATCTCAGGCAGAGAGAACAGCAAGTACAAAGGTGGCCATGGCCCTGAAAAACCTGAGAAACAAAAAGAGAGAGTAGAGTATAAGAGCTGAGGGACAAGTGCTCTCAGATGAGGTTGGAGGGAAAGGCAGAGGCCGGGTCAGCGAGGGAACTGAAAGTCAGTCTACCAAGTTAGTTGAGATGCTAGTCCAAGTGTGGTGATATGGGGAACAACTGGAGGAGTTTTTAAAAGGGAGGCAACATGATCTGATTTGTGTATTTAAAAATCATGTTGGCTGTTCTGTAGAGACTAAACTGTAGGCAGGGTGAAAATGCCAAGAATTACATTGGCTTATATTAGGGTGGGAGCAGTAGAGATGGAGGCTTATATTAGGGTGGGAGCAGTAGAGATGGAGGCTTGTATTAGGGTGGGAGCAGTAGAGATGGAGGGGATGGGTTGATCTGCAATATATTCTAGTGATGGAGCTGACAGGACTGGGTGATTTAGATGCAGTGGTTAAAGGTAGAGAGAAATCAAAGATACTTGATAGATTTTTTGGCATGAGTAACTACATGCTATTATTGAGGTCAGCAACTTTCAAGCAGTAGCAGGGGATGGGGTAGGTAATCTGAAGTTCTCTTTCCACCATGTTAGGTTTAAGATAATTATTAAACTTTCAAGTGAAGTAGCTAAATAAATAAATACAAATATTTCATACAGGCAGCTAAGTTTGGAAAAAAATTCAAGATAGCAATAAAGTATAGGATAAGGTGGATATGCAGCATAGGTAATGCCAGGAGGTGGGGTGAAGTCACCTAGGAAGAGTATGTAGATAGAAGAGAGAGGGGGCCCTGGGGCCAAGAGCTTGCACATACGGATCTTTTTTTTTTTTTTTAAGATTTTATTTATTTATTTGACAGTGAGAGACACAGCGAGAGCAGGAACACAAGCAGGGGAATTGGAGAGGGAGAAGCAGGCTTCCCACGGAGCAGGGAGCCCGAAGTGGGGCTCGATCCCAGGACCCTGGGATCATGACCTGAGCCGAAGGCAGACGCTTAACAACTGAGCCACCCAGGTGCCCCGATACGGATCTTTTGAATTGAACACAGGAGGAAAAGTTGGCATAGCTGTCTGTAAGGAAGTGACCAGTGAAGAGGGAAAGGAATACCAAGAGAGTGAGGTATCATGGAAGCCAAGGAAAGAAAGTGTTTTCAAATGGAGAAAATGATCAACTGTGTGGAATGCTGAGGAGAGAAATATAGAAACAGAGGCAACATGGGAGTCATGACAACTTAGTCAAATGTAGTCTCAATGGAGCAGTAGGGTTGGAAGCCTGACGGGAGGGCTGAAGAAAGACTACGAGGACAGGAAATGGAGAAAGTGACCTTAAGAAGCTCTTTCAAGAAGTTTTGATCTAAAGATGAGAAGAGCAATGAGCGTAGTTGATGAGGCTGCGGTGCTTGAGAGGAAATTGTGCTTTATCTCAAAGTTAAGTGATACCAGAGCAGGTTTGTGTACAAAACAGTATGATTCAGTGGAGAGGAAAGATTAATGAATGCAGGAGAGAGGGGAAAGTGTTGCAGGGCTGAAGTCCTTGAAAGTGAGAGGAAATGGGTCCAGAGCACAAGAGAAAGGGTGGTTCTGGAGAAGAGCAGAGAGGGAGGGTGAAGGGCAAAGGTACTGATACCAGAAGGGTGGTAGACTTGGGGGGAAGGGAGATAGAGTTGCTGTCCAATTGCTTTTTTGTCCAAATAAAGTATGAGGGAAGGTCATTAATTAAGAATGAAGAGGAAGAGAGCTAAGGAAGAGCAGTGTTTTAAGAAGAGAGGAGAACCATAATTATAGTAATTATTTCCATCAAACTTATATGTGCCAGGCAGCACACAGATGCTTTACTCATTAGCTCATTTAATTCTCCTAAAAATCCTATATGGTGGCTTCATTATTATCCTCATTGTATAGATGAGGAAACTGAGGCACACCAAGATTAATGCAATCAATAAATGACAAAGCAATCATTTGAACTGGCTTTATAGACAAGGTATAAAACAGTAATTTGGGGGATTGCATACATAGAGATACTATGGAAGGATGTAAGTTTACTCATTATCAGTGTTGAGTGCCAACTGAAATGTGTGCTCATGAATTAAGGTGAAACAGCACCTGTTTTAAAGAGATCACCAGTTAGGGAGCAGGCACAGAATAGGGAAACAATTTGGTTTAACCAGGCTTGGGCTTTGCCTGGCAAGTTGCCAGGAGAGGGAAGAAGCCAAAGGAGTTAATGGTGTCTGTGAGGGAATGAGTGTGAAGGCGATGCTCAGGCACAGGCAGGATGGAGATGTGGGGGAGTAAAGGGGAGTGGGAGAATTGGCAAGTTCAGTGGATTGGAAGACTACTCTAGGTCAAAGGCTTGCTGCAATGGCAGTGGAAGAGAAGTTCAGCTGGGAGTATGGGAAAAAATGCTCAGATGCTGGAAAAAGAAACCCTGAAGATGCACGTATTGGTAACAACAAAGTCAAAGGCAGCAAATCCAGTTCTCCCTCTGCTTCCATTCTTCTCTCCTATAGTCCTTCTGTTGATTCCAGGCTCCTTCTGTAAATTGACATTTCAACCTCCCAGCTCCATACCTTTGATTATGTCCTTTTCCTGGTCTGCAATATTTTTCTTTCTGTCTTCTCTCATTTAAATAATACTCATTCATTCTCAAACAGAACCTTTCTTGTTACTCCCCTCTTCCTATACCCTGATGTCTTTAGCCAGAAGTTATCTTCTTCATTCTCTTGTGGCACTATTTAGACCATCAATATAGTATTTAGTATATACTGCCTTTCAGTGAGACATTTGTTCTCATGTCTTTGCTTCTCTACTAGGTTTTAAGTGCTCAAGGGCAAGGACTAGAACTCCACAATTTGGTATTCTTGTCCATGCTTGGCCTTGTGCCTTCCTACCAGTAGGAACAGTATGAATATAGAATCTAATCTCTGAAGTACAGGGACTGTGTAGTAGATGCTCAATAAATGTCTGTTCAGTTGAATTAATGACTCAACATGTTAGCATCATTTTCTATTTCTCACATTGGATCTGTGCTCATGTGTATTTATGAGCCAGCGTTCTGCAAATCTATTCTCTCTTCTTTATGAGATTAATAGTGCAAACCTAGTCTAGTTCTTCATTATAGATCATAATAATGATAATACCATTAAAACCCATATACTTCTCACTCTGTGACAAGCACTATTCTAAGTACTTGCTTTACATGTTTTGAACACATTTAATACTCATAAGAATGCCACGAAGTGTGGGTTATTATTCTTACTCTATAGAAGAGAAAACCAACATTTAGAGAGATTAAGCAATTGTCCGATGTCACCCAGGGGGTTGGCAACAAAGCTCATTATCAGTAATATTCAGGAAAGTTCACCCTCTTAACCAGTGTTTTCTAACTTTCTGATGGTGACCCATAGGAAGAAATATTACAGTATGACCTATCACACACACTCACACACACACACACACACACCTGAAACGAAAGTTTCACAAACTAATACTGACCTTTCATTCCACTGTGCGGAATGTTCTTTGGTATTTTCTGTTTGATTTTGTTCTGTTTTATTTCATTAAAAAGGCTAGACAGAATTCCTTAAACTGATTTCACAACTTACTACTGGGTTGAGACACAGGCTGAAGAACAGTGCCCTAAACCCGTGTGTTTCACTGCTGTTCCTTGACTGGAAGAGATGAATGACTCAGTCCTCCAGTTCTCCCCGGCCACTGGTCCAAGTTTCATTTCTTTAAAAATATAAGTATCCTAACTGGCATATACGAGAAATGACATGCACTGAAGCTGCAGTTTAATTACACAGCGCTGAGCATAAGTTAAATGATATATTCCCTTCTGAGGGTTACAAGTAACCCAGCTACAGAATTGCTGGAGGATTAGTTAAGATAATTCTAATTGAAAAAGAAATATAATTAAGTTCAGAGAAGTCAACGGTCTCTGAGCCAAATCGTTCTCCTATCTAAGGATCTTTTCTCATTTGTATCACACTGACTAAGCAACTTCGGGGTAGCCAGAGCTCTGAATTCAGTTTTTCTCAGTCATTCCTTCTCTTAGTTATTGACTCACCAACTCATTTATTTGGAAAAGATTCATTAAGTGAAAAACTAGTTTTTACGATGGGCCCTGTTAACACAAAGATGTCTGGTCCCAGCCTTCATTTTAAAAGTCAGTGTCATAGTGCCAAAAAGGAGAAGTGTCCTGGGCTGTGGCCAGCCCTTAATTGTGCCTGAAGTGAAGGGCATCAGGGAAGACCTCAACAGAAGATATGGTGTAGGGACCCTGGACCAGAGTATTGCATCAGGATATGATGTGGAGGAAGGAGCTGGGGAAGATGGGGGTGAGGTGGAGAGAAAGGGGAGAATGTGCCAAGGAGAAGAAATGCGTGAAGGAAAGATCATGGCACCTTTAATAAAATGCGACTCAGTGGAGTGGACAGTGATTGCCGAAGGTTGACAGGACACGAGGCAGGGAAAATGGACAGGGCTTGATTATGAAGAACCCGTGGTATAAGAAGAGTTTAGACTCTATCTTGTAGGTGACAGGGAGCTTAAATTAATGACTGTTTGGCTCTTGAATGACACAGACAGTGCAGTGTTTCAAAGAGATAGCAGGATGCTGCGTGGCAGCAGTGGGGAAACTGGAAGCTTCCTCACCGGTCACCGGTAACTTCGGGGCTACACCGGACGAGGGGTGAAGATGAGGGGCAGGCTTGAGAGCCACTAGCCTGTCAAGTGGACAGGTGTGGTTGACTATTCCGTGAGGGCAATGGTACCTGGATGTGCTTTGGGCAGCCAGCAGATGGTAGCACCATCCTTTAAGGTTAAGGGCTGCAGGAGAAGGAGCAGGTATGGAGGACGAACTAGTGAGTTCTGTTTTAGAGAGGGCATATTTGAGGCCACCAAGAGACCTCCAGGTGTAGCATGTAACAGACAGGCAGAAATATTATCCTGGTGCTTAGACATTGGTTTGCTCACAGCTATAGATTTGGAAACTGCAGGTTTGGGTTGGCAATGTAAGCATTAGGTGTAAATGAGTGTGTATGCGCAGTAAAAATCAGGAGGCTAAAGGCAGAGCCTCCCAATATTTAAAAGGTGGGCTGCAGAGAAGAAACATAGTTTAAAAAAAATTCCTGAAAGCATCCAGGGAGGTGGGAAGACAGTTTCAAGGGATGGCTCTTACTTACACCACCAAGGAAAGGGACTTTGAACAAGTAATTGTCAACAGTCACATAACACAGAGGAAGCCAGCAAGGTGTTCACTGGCTTATTCACAGCAAGTTCAGGGGTGAGAGGGTAGGGAGGTGGGGAGGAAGTCAGGTGGCAAGAAAGGGCAGTCCAGCATTGCGGCAGTAAGAAAGGCAGCAGGGACAGCATGGCACTGTGATTAAGGGGGACACTCCAATGATAGATTCATTTACTCAGCTAATATTGATTGAACATCCACTCTGGGGCATTTGTATAATCCTAGGGATATATCAGTAAACAAGAAAAAGATGAAAATCTCTTTTCATAAAACTTACATTCTCAGATGACTTGAGTTTGAACCCTCATTCTGACCCTTCTTGCTTGTGTGGCCTTGGTAAGTTATGTGATCTTAGTTTACCAGTCCATAGAATGGGTATGATGATAGGATCTATTGACTGGGTAGGGGTGAGAAGAATAACATGAGCCACCTGGCCCACTGAATGGCACCTAGTTATCTCTCTCTCTCTGTCAAATAGGGTATGGCTACTTTTTCCAGAGACTTGTCTGTAATGGGAATTAAACGAGATTATAGCTGAAAGTGGACCCATAAATGGAGGAGGGCATTTCTCAGCACACAGGAGAGGCCTGGCTCATTTATGTACCCGGGAAGAATGAGTCAAGTTGTGAAGAAAGCTAATTTGTGGCCTGAGAATCTGGAGGAGAGTGCAAGGCCATGTGCTGCCATCCACATCCGATTTGGCACACCACCCAGAGGCTCAGTGAGGGGAAATAAAATGACCCAGACTTTGCAGTAAATGACCTTGCTCATAAACTCCCGCCGTCCTTTATTGCTCACGGTCTTGCACTGTTTCTGGATTCCAAGCTTCTTTGCCCACACCCGGAATCAGCCCTCAGTGTGTTATTGGCACTCTCCGCAGGAAGCGGCCCCGTCACCAGGGCGACCATTCACCCAAAGTTCCAACATGCTGTTTTTCATATCAACTTGGAATTTCCGTGCTTGGTACATTGTGAGGTTTTTTCCTTCTCCAGATTCAGGAGCAGTGGGGGTTGTAGGAGCCCACGATCTGTGGAGTCAGATGGACCTCACAGCTGTCACCAAAGCTGTGTGGCCATGGAAAACAGGGTTCCTGACCCTCTGCCCAACTTTCGTTCCCTCCATGGTGAGCATGAGGCCAGTAATACTTGCCTCACAGTGTTCCTGCCTGATTCAACCTGAAAATGGAAAGTACCTGACCCGCTGCCTGGCACTCAGAAAGTGCTCACACAGTATTTGGTTTTCTCTTCTCAACCAGCCCTGAAATGTACAGTCACTTCATAACAATAGAAATGATAAACACAAAGACCCGGAGAATATGACACGGTGGTTCGCTTGACAATTTCTCGTCTATAGACCAGAAATCTGGTCTATGGTAGCATATGCAGAGAGAATATAGCATATATCAGTAGCTACGCCCTGACCTCAGCATGGCAAGGACTGTCTGACACAAGTAGGTGGTGTCACACCTTCGTGCATCTTTCAACTATTGCTACGATGAAGGCGAACAAGAAAATGCCCAGGGCTGCCGAGAAATCTTGAGACTAGATGCTGCAGTGAGGTGGGAAACCGAGGTGTGTTCTCTGTTGAAGGCTGGATAAGAATGTTTAAAACTAAGGGGCAATGTGCACCTTCAGTATCAAGCAGGGCTGTTTGCAGACCAGCCAGCACTTGTGAGAGGGCTGATTTAGAGACCCTACACACAATACCCTGAGACGTGAGTGATCCTCAGCTTTGTGCTCTCGGAACTTCTGAGGCGGCGATGTATGGTTTTGCAGCAAAACCATCAGCGTGAAAAAGGTTGAAAAAACCTGGGCAGGGAAGTCCACTTGTGAGACCTTCCCTCATACCGTAAAGAGGGAAGACAAGAGTTAGTGCGTGGCAGATGTCGACATGACGTCCAGCAGCATGTGTCCCAACAGCCTGGGGTTGCTGGTGGGGCCCTGCCGCCCCTGTCGGACACAGCGGCTCCATGCTCTCTTGAGTTTATGGGTGTGCTCATTGTCCCTCGCTGGGCTGCCAGGCTTTCTGCCGCTCCCTCTGGGTTCTCTGTTCCTATCTGATTTCTGTTTGCCTCCTCTGCACCTGGGAATCAGTCACAGGGAGAGGATGCTGAAATGCCACAGCTACAGAAAGCTAGGCAGCCATCCAAATGCTATGTTAGCAATACAATTAACTGGTAAATGAGGATTTTTCAGAGAAAATAGGCCTTTTATTATATTACCTAGCCAGAGCTGGTATGCCTTCCACCGACTGGGACCCAGCGAAGGGACCCAAGGTTTGACCCCTCTAAGCCCTGGGCACTGCTCATATTGCTTCTGTCTGCCATGACGGCGAGCCTGGCTTAGAAGTCAGTGAAGGTAGAAGGGAAAAAGAGAGAATATTGCATATATTGTTCCTCCTTTCCGCCCCTCTCAGCCAGCAGTTTCCCCAACACGCCATACGTACACCATACACTGAACCTTTGCACTGGCCATTCCTACTTCAGAGAGCGCTCTTCCAGCATTCTTCAGGGAATGACCCTGTAATCTTCAGGGATGCTTTGGGGCTCACTCCCTCTCTGCTCACATGGAACCCTCTCAGGGAGGCCCCCCCTGGCCACTGCCCCCAGACTCTTTCCCCCTTTTTCTGTTTCACTTTTCCTCACAGCATGAATCCCCATCTGGTGTCCTAGCTCTCTTACCTATTTGCGGATCATCCTGAAGGGATTTTTGTCAGGCTGATCACTGCTATATGTTCAGTAACAAGCATTTCCCTGGCATAGAGTGGATGCTCAAATATTTGTTGAGAAAGGGAAAAGATGAAAAGGAAAATAAAAATATAAAGAAAGGCAAAGTTGTGTCTTCCTGCCCCAATCCCTCCATGTTCTTTAACAAGCATTGTTTCAACTTGTACTCTGCACTGAGCCCCTGCTCATCCCTCTGAGTGCAAAGAAGCATTAGTGGTGGTCTCTCACTGGAACTTGCCAATCTAGCAATTTTCTACCTGATCTTGAGACCAGGTAGAAAAAAATGGGCATGCGAGCAATGTGGCATCATGGGAACAAGAGGCCACATTTGTTGGGATGACTAGAAAAGGCTTCAAGGAGGAAATGATGTCTGAGGGGGCATTTTATGGGGTGGAGAAGGTGGGCTATTGTGATTTATAAGAAACATGTATTTGGTCTTTATCCCCATACCTGGCACAGAGCTTCAAAAACTCTTGGAATTTCCTAAGGGATAAGAGACAGAAAGGTGTGTTTTGTTATTCACAACAAGCCCCTTTCAACCATACCTAAGACCCAGGATAACCACAGGATGGGGGCTGGCTGCTAGCAGAACCAGCTCTGTGACTGGAAGTTTGCACATTTCAGACCCACCCTACTCCCACCTCCATCTCTGGGAAGAGGAGAGTAGCCGGAGATGGACTTAATCACTCACGGCCAATAAGAGCCTCCTTCCAAAGCTGGAAGCAATGGTGTGTAGAGATCTTCCAGGTTGGTGGACACGTGGAGGTGCCACTGGGCATGTGGAACAGGCAGAGAGGTCCCAGGAGCTCCATGCCCCTTCCCCACAGCTTGCCCTATGCATCTCTTCCATCGGGCTGTTCCCCGATGCACCAGTTTCATAATAAACTGGTAATAAAGTAGGTAAAGATGTTGAGTTCTATGAACTGTTCTAGCAAATTAATTGAACCTAAGGAAATGTCCTAGGAACCGTCAGTTCAGAGCCGGTCAGTTAGAAGCACAGGCAACAACCTGGACTTGTTATTGGCATGGCAGGGGCCTTCTTGTGGGACTGAGTTCCTAACCTATGAGATCTGATGCTCTATCAAGGTACATAGTGTCAGAACTCAACTGAATTGTGGAACACCCAGTTGGCATTGCAAAATCGCTTGGCGAGTGGAGACCCACACATCTATCTGGTCACAGAAGTGTTCATTGTTGTAGTAGAGGAGAAACACAAGAGTGTTTTTCCTAAATGGGGGGCGGGGGTATGAATAGGACTATTTGCCTGAAAGTGTGACTGAGGAACAGTAGATAAACCAAGTGGGCTTCAGCTCCAACTGTGTAAGGGAACACTAGACAAGTAGGCTAGAAAATGAGGCCAGACCATAATGTCAGGGGAGGTGCTCACATTTCATGCATAGGCAGCAGGGAGCCATAGATAGCTTAGGGTGGGAAATGGCCAGGGTTGTGTGGCATTGTGAGGTCAACCTAGCAGATTGGAAGGAGGGATTAGTGTGAGGAGGTCTGAGGGGAGAGGATCCTGCAGGACACCATTGCCAGTGTCCCGGTAAGATCAGAGGGCCTGACCAGACTGAGGGGGGGAGCAGGGGAGGCATTTAGATGTTTTTCACAAGCAGATTTGACAGGACTTGGCAACTGATTCATGTTGGGTGGGGACCCAGGGAGAGTCAAAGATGACCCAGGCTTTGAGTCTAGATGCACAGGAGAATGGAAAGGAGATATAAGGAGTGAGAACTCACGGGGCAAAGGGGGTGCCTTTTTGTCAGGGAGCCTATTTGCAAGCTCCAGTCAGTTTCCCCGATGTAACTCCTCCCAGTTTGCCCATTCTCTCTGGGATCTTGCAGAACACCTGGGATATAGAGCTATACAAATTGGGCTATGCAGTAAGGTGTTGGACAGCAGAACATCCATTTCAAAGTCAGAAGACCTTATCACTGCTCCTGAATTGGGTGGCCTTGGGCAAGCCCCCGAACCACTGAATGCCTCAGTTTCTCCTTTCTTTTGGACTTGGATAAGGCTGCTTTTCACCCGACCACTCTGCAGCATGAAGACAAAAAAGTTTGTTACGTGCATTGAACCCCTGGCCTGAAAGGGACTGTGGTAGAAAGAGTTGGTGTGTCCACACAAAAACTTGTTATGTTAGAAGTGTTGGTAATGGTCCTGCTGAGCTATTCATAAGGTGAGGTAGGGCAGGGGTGGGGTGGGGATATCTCAGAATAAGGCTAGATTCCAGCCAATGGAATCACACTCTCCCCACGGGCAGTGCCTCTGCTGCCCTTCTGGTTCCTTTGTGCAGAGCTCCCTTTTTGCCGTTGGCCCTCAGCAGCTCTGCTCTGTTCCTGTGCAGATGGTTCACCCCTGCCAGGCTCCACCAGGGAAGCCTTGCATTTGTGAGAGGACAGAAACGGCGGTAAGTGGGTCTGAGAGATGCAGGCTGTAAAGCTCCGGGACACTGGGACACTGCAGGAGCCCGAGCAAGGCAAAGTTATTATTTTTCCTTTCTCAAACATCCAAACACGAAGCTACCTGTGGTATCTAAATTGCAAAGGCTAACTTAGAGTCTGTGCCGGACCCATTGGCTTTGGGTGATTGGGGAAAGAACAGGGATTATTATAGGTTGAATGCCACCTGTCGGGACCCAGGCCCACGTGAATGCAAGAGGCCTTACACGGAAGCTCATGGGACAGTGCCTATTACCTTCCCACATGATGCAGATTAGAGCTCTTTGCTCTTTGCCATGGAGATGGCAAAAGACTAGAAACATTTCATGAACTGTAGCCTGAAAACCAGGGCTCTAATCTAACTGGCAGAGTGGCTGAGGAAGTTCCCGTAGATTGAAGGGAGCATGGGTTCAGACTGCAGGGGGAGAAGATAGTGTGAGAGTGGCCCGTGGTCTTTCCAGAAGCATCCATGTGGTTGACATGCATCCAGTCCTGGGATGTGGCTCTCTGTTTTTATGAGCCAACAGTCCCAGGTCAAGAAATTGGTGGGGAAAGCCGGGTTGGCCTCCTGGAAGGCTCCTGGAAGGGGAGACAGCCTGCACTAACTTGGAGAGCACTCCCTTCAGGTCACGGTGCCTGACTGATCCTGACACTCTGGAGAAAACTAGGAAGGGAGAGAAAGGTTTGAATTAAAAATAGAAACCTGACCCATGTCTGATGTTCACCTTCATGTGGAAAAGGAGAGGAAGATTTGGGCTTCTGTGTTTTTGTTTTGTTATTGGGAAGGGCCACTTAATCATAGGGAAGGGTGTATGCCTGTGTCTATATTTGGTTTCATTCTACCGCCCCTTCCACCAATCCTTACCAAGTTGTGTAGTGAAGCCTTCAATCCCCTTTCCAAACTCTCTTGAAAAGTTCTCTTCCCAAGCGAGTTGTTGCCTTTGCCTTTTCCCTCCCCTCAACTATTTTTGCAATCAGTCCTTTGAATCCTGCTTCTTTGATGTCCACCCTGGAAGGTAGAAGGCATCATGGCTCTGAGCCCACAGACAGGACGGATGGCAGGGCACCAGAGCGATGGGGCTGGGGGACACAGGGACCTTCATCTTCAGATAATGAGGGGCTGGGTGCTTGGCGCCCTTGACAGTATGGCATGAGAGCATCTCAATGGCCAAGGCTGGGTTTGGGGAGGGTGATAGGAATTCCTCCAGTGGCTATGTGGCAGCCTAGAATTTCCCTCTTTCATCTGTCTTTCCTGCTAGATAAGAACAGCAGTGCGGAAAGATGTGGGAGACAGGGCATCGCCACCCTACAGACTCTACAGGCTGGGGCGGAAAGAGTGTAGGGTCTTGAAGTACCGGAGGTTACAGCAAGGCAGTGCCTCCGCAAGAACCCACACGTCTTCCTGCCTGTAAGGAAGACATCTGTACTTGTTGACTGAGCGGGATGGCGAGGGAGCGACATGGCAACTGGGGGCTCGGGTGCTGGCTCGGCGTTGTGGGAAATCAGATTGCAGACCAGCAGAAATGGTGCTAAAATGCAGCCCTCACTTTGGAAGTTCCTCAGGTGCATCTGCGCAATGAGATAGCAGCCCCGTGACGCCATGGTAGGAAGAAGAGCCAAAGCACGTTCCGTGGGTTTGTACAATTCAACTCGTGGTGATAAATGTTTAGAAAGGACCTGCCAAGTTGTTTCCTTCACGTGAAGGTTTTGTAATAGTGACTAAATCAGAGTCGTAAGGAAGACTGTGCATCTGTCTCTGTATTTGGTTCCATTTTACCTTCCCTTCTGTCACAATAGTCTCGTCAACTTATGCTACGTTTTTCTTTTCATAATGTTCTGCAGTGATACGTGCCAATCATCACGAAAGTAGCATGGTGCCGTGGGGAGAGTGCTGGGCTTGGACAACCTGGGATCCAGTCCTTACTCACTTCGTGACCTTAGACAAGTCACTTCCCCCCCCCAGGGCTCTCATGTGTAACGGGACAATACTGCTATCAGCCTCCCTACCTGACAGGGGCGGGTGTGAGACTCAAAAAGACAACTGCATGGACGCACTTTCTCTTCCCGAGTCACTTACCTCTTTCTGTCCTCCTCTCCACCCCCCACCCCCCACCCCCAATTCCAGAGTTCTCTACACTCTTACATATGAGTCTATTTCTCACTTCAATTCAGGTACGGTTTCCATACTCTGTTGTGGAGGGATTCTTCAAAATGAGTCTGTCTGGAAGAGAAACCCTTCTCTGAAATTAAGGTGTCTTCTGTGTGGGGCCAAATGCAGTGGGCACGAGTAGCATCCTGCCTGGAAGTCAATCCCCAAGTTTGTTGGGGCCATGGATGACTTCTCAAGACTCCACCCAATTAAGTACTAACACGGGAGTTCCTTGAGGGCAGGACTTTTTTTTTTTCCTTAAGATTTATTTATTTATTTGAGAGAGGGTGAGAAACAGCATGAGAGCAGAGAGGGTCAGAGGGAGAAGCAGGCTCCCCGCTGAGCCGGGAGCCCAATGTGGGACTCGATCCCAGGACTCTGGGATCATGACCTGAGCTGAATGAAGGCAGTCACTTAACCAACTGAGCCACCCAGGCGCCCCGAGGGCAGGACCTTTTTTTCTGTTTTGCAAGCTCTGGTATCTTTAACTCCTAGAACAATGTCTGCCACATAGTAGACACTCAGTAAATGTTTGGATGAATGAATGAAAATAAGTCGAAGCAGCAGAAGCTCTGCTCTTCCCTTAGCATCTTCACATAGGACTTGCCCAGGGATCCTCTCCACAGCCACCACCCCATTTTTATAATCAGTGTTAACTTGGAGCGGACCAGCTTGACAAAAATTTGCCAATAAGTTTACCCTAAAAAAAAAAAAAGAGTCTCAGACAAAATTATTAAGACTTCCTTATCTCTCCCCCCGCACCACCACGATCACCAGGATAAATATAATACATAAAAAGATATAAGCATCTACTTACATAAATTATATTATTATTAAATAAGTTACATAGACAATTAATTATAAATTATATATTATGTAACTAATCTTATGTAAATATAATAATCTATGTAAGGTTGTCAGGAAATATGTCTCCTAATTATATGCAGTTTGCAAATTAATTAACTTGAATGCTCCTACCATTGTGATACAGCAAAGCAAAAGTCCAGCATTGACTGTCAGAACAAATATGTCTAGCTCAGGGGGTCTTTTCTTAACTAAAATCATCAATTGAGATGGATCTCCATATTCCTACCACATCCATGAGATCTGTTTCCTGAAACATGACATCTGTTATTTGTATAACGCAGACATGCTTATCCAGGCTTCACGGGGGAGCCAGTGCAAAGCTTTTTTCCATCCCCACTTTGTGATCTGTCAGCTGGGCTATAACAAGGGTGATTGGTGCTGAAAACAAGTTTTTCGGGTAACCCAATGTGGTCATCAGGGTTCAGTAAGGAAACGGAAACCACAGCAATTAACCGAATAGGCAAAATGTCACTTGAAGAATTGTTTGCGGAGTAACTGTTTACTGGAAAGGTGAAAGACAACTCTGCAGAGAAGGTCTTCCACCCTTGTCGCCAGGGAAGAGTGCACAAGGAAGGGACTTCACAGACGAGAGCTATGCAAGGTTGAGAGTCAGCTGCTGTGGTGAGAACATGGCTGTTGCAGGAGCCCAAGCTGGCTGACTGGGAAGTAACTGGCTGAAGTCCTGGAATCCTGGGAACTGGCCACCAGGTGTGGGACAGATTAAGGGGCTAGCTGCAGGAGGAGAGGCTGATCCGCCAGCCTCCCGGTGCCCCTCCAGCGCCCTCTATTGGCAGAGCTTAACAGCGAGTGGCTGGCAAAGGAGAACTGAAGCTTGCCGAGATCAACTCTAGTATCAAAGCAGGGCAAGCAAGGGTGGATGGGGAACTCGGGGGCCCGACTTAATAACTGGCACATCCCCAAAGGACATATGGGGCAAAAACCATTTCTGGGTTTTCTATATTCTGGCCACGAATCCTTTTTGCATTCACGGGGCCACAGAAGTTTTGTTCTAGCCTCTCCCTCATCTGATGGCCCTGATTTTATTTTATGGCCTTAAATGAAATCACTTGTTCCTAACCTTGGCTCCATATTAGCATCACCCAATGAGCTTTTACAAAATACTGAGAATTTAACAAGTGTATCTTGAAAGTCTCCTCAGGTAACTCTAATATGCAGCCAGAGTTGAAAACCTCTGGGCTAGGCATGGCAAGAAGGCAGGCTGCCACAAACATAATATGCCTTCGGGCAGTGTAGGCCTTTAAAGGCTCTCCAGTGGAAGGGTAAGAGGTATCTGTTTCACCTGTGCAACTCCAGGTAAGTTAAAGAACCTCACTAAACCCCAATTCCCTTCTCTGTAAAATGAGAGATGGGGAGGGAAATATGATTTGTCCCCAGCATTTCCATGAAGGGCAAATGAGATGATGTATGGGAAATATTTAGCACAGGGCTGGTAATTATTAAGTTTTCAATAGACAATATTTACAGTGGCAGAGGTGATGGCTATTTTCACTTGCAAATATCATTTGTCTATGACTTTCTCTGATGGCTACCGACTGTGACACTTTGGACAAAGCAGAGTGTTACAGGGTCCAAAGGAACAAGATTTGCCAAGATTGATGCCTAAGAAAGTATAAGTAACTAATTGTTGGGTATCAGAAACAGGCAAGTGAATACCAAGCCATTATTAGACATAATAAGATGATGGTACCTTCATCCAGAGTACTCTATAGTTTCCAGAATCGCTTTTCATTTATTGTTTGCTCCTTTCAGTAGCTCTATAAGGCTGTTTGACTTCATCGTTAGAGTGGGGTGTCTGGGATCAGCTTTGCTAGTTTTGAACTGCTGATATTTTACTTAATAGTGTTGATATAAATTTCTAAGCCCAAGAGGGAGCCACTCCTGTGTGGGATGCCACATCAGCAAACTAAAACTCAGATAAAACTTTGCGTCCCTGTAAATGCTCTGCTTGACCAGAAACACAGCATATCCAGTCAGCCAATCCCCAAACACCAAGCCAACTCTGGGCTCTATTCTTACCCTGTTATTCCTTATTCTTTGTCCTGTACAAGCCTCCTGTCTTTTGCCCCATTTTGCATGTCTCTGGACCCTTGGGACTAGAGACTGCCCACTTCATGAAGTGTTAAGTAAAGTTTATATCACTTACATTGTCTTCGTTAATCATTTTAAACAATAGCTGTGTGGTTTGGGGCAAGTTGATTAATTTCCCAATAATATTTGTGAAATGGAGTTATTAAGAGGCTTACATGAGATCACGAATGAATAGGCCTGAAAGATAATACATGCACATCAAATGGTAGGTTATTTTAGGTGTAACTTGAAGGAAAAAATCCCCTCTCCCCTGATGTCTGAAGAATTTCTTGGATAGGAGAAAACTTGTAATGTGCTTTGGGACTAAGAAAGGATCTACCCAAATATTAAATTTAATCTCAAAAAAAAAAAAAAGCAAAAGAGAGAGAGAAAAACTTGACATTCAAAGGTTTTGTGGGTGTGTGTTCTTAAATGATATAGGTGGTCTACATATGTGGTGGACCATTTTATTAGTCATTGGTGGACCTTGGTACATAGACTGAGAGCAGGAGGAAAAATAAAACATTGTCACTGCTTTGCTCTGAAACAAGACATGCTATTTACATGATGGAAATACAACTTTGTTGAGTATACTGCAGCAGTCAGGAGAAAGGACTGATAACTGTGTGTGTGTCAAGGGGAGTTGGTGGGAAAGGGGGAGAATGCTGCAGACTGAACTAGCTTTTAAGGTATGACAAGTAATGAGAAATGATAGGAATTGTGCTAAACTCAGAAGCTAATACTATCTAGAGACATTCAAGTTTCAATATTCAAAAAACTGTGCCAATAAAAAAAATAGTTTCCTGCTGGAATCAGCTTGCAGGGTTCCAAGTTTTGACCTTTAATTTAGACTCCATTATCTGTGGGATGATACTCGGGGTGCCTACTGGTCAACCTGAAAAAACCTGCCACCTACTCTAGTGGTTGGAACCTTAAAGAAGATTGGATTTGGAGGACTGAAACCCACCTTTGGTTGTCCTGATGAAGCCCCCTGTGATGTCAGACTGGTTGAATTATTCAGATTATGGGCATGTTCTTGGGGGGATTACAATGTCCTAGGAATTGCCTGGCAGATGGGAGGGGGTTAATTCCTAGGCAAAGAACATCAGTTAGGATAAATTTCCCTGAGGGGGATGGAAAATCAGAACTCAAGGTATGAAAGGCTGAAAAAAGAGGTGCATCTTTAGAAGGTCATAGATCATTCTAATTGTGGAGTAAAGCCAGGAATTATGGTATATCCATAATCTCTTATGATAGGTGTAAGTTTTTGTTTTTCCTCCTATGGTCATGGGAATAGTCATATTTAATGTCCATTTTAAATTTATATGTAGAATTTACTTTAGATAGACTAACTTTACAGTATATCTATATTTAGCCATGTATTGTGGTGGTATGCAAAATTAAAGAACTGGATTGTGACAGTAAATTGAACATTTCCTATATTTATTCTGCAACTCAGGAAAGAGGTCCAGGCATTCCAGAGGGTGACCATCTGTGGAGTGGTGGTCTTTAATGAGGTTGAAAATGACCACAGAAAACAGCTGTAGCATTGAACTGAATGAGAAGTAAATATGAAACCTCCTTTCTCTGAAATACACAGATAATGATAGTGGTTCTTATTCTGGCTGCATATTAAAATCACCTGAGGGGTCGTTTTAAAATGCCAATGGCCAAGCTGTCCCCCAGAATAATTGAATAGAATCTTAGGGAGGATGAGACCCAGGCATCAACATCTTAAAAGCATCCAGATTACTCCAGTATGCAACCAAAATTGAGAACTACTGTTGTAGTCAACCTCTGTCAGGTGAAAGGCAGGCTGGTTCACATCCGGGTTTAGAGTTAAGAAACTTAAGTCTATTGAAGTTGAAAAATTTGTTAAAGACCACAAATGACCACTTTGGCATACGATTTTTGACAGGCTCCAAGACTCTGTATCAGAATTACCTTTCTGGTGCTGTTTCCCATTCTCTTGGTCATTCTAGGATTCTGCAAGAAGTTGCTTCCTGAAAATAATTTATATTTTTGAAAGAATTATTTGGGGTTTATATAAGGATGAGAATAGAAATATTTAAACCAAATGGTCAGGGTAAATATTTGAGCAACAAATGCAGAGAAATAGCAATTCTGAAGCAGCCTGGGAAGCCCATCTTTCAGGGACAGTAAGTTGGCTGAAGGGGACATGACTGGGTACCCCCTCAGCCTATCACTCCTCTTGCTGATACAGTTCCACTGTAATGGAACTCAGGGTGACATAGGGATGTGAAGAATACAGGAGCTCTGAGTTAACTAATCTGAGAGCCCCAGGTGGTGGGGGAGGCAGGTAGTATAAAGAACAGACACCTGCCACAGTCTCGAGTATTCCTACAGGGTGACCTGGTCAGTTGAGTCTCTGTTTTTTGTTTTGTTTTGTTTTGTGTTGTTTTGTTGAGATGCTCTGGTCATGATCAAAGCTTAAACTATGTCCTTAATGGGGGTTGCCACCAGAATTCAGATACCTACTCTTAAGCTTCCCTTATTTAAAACCAGAGCCAAGATTTGAGCAGAAGTCCTGTTTCTCCCAACTTTTTAAAAGAACAAGTCTCAGGTTTTTAAATTGAACCTACTGTGCAACTTCCAGATTCTTATTAAAGCAATCCTATGGCCCAAGGACAATTTGGGCTTTAAAGAAATATCTCCATAACTGAAGAGAAACTATATCTGAGAACTCTGGCTTTACATTAATGTTTGTCTACTTTCAGGTATGTTCAGAAAGAAAGGGAACTTTTTTTTTTTTGGTTTTAGTAGAGAGGAAAATACAGGAGGAACCCTCACAGAGAATCCCTTTGAGACAATAACTCCAAAAAAACTATACATCCTCTTAGAAGATGCTCTGAACCAGGGATTAGAAGTGCTGGCTTCCAGCTAGGACTTTGCCACACATATAGTTCATTGAGCCTCTTTAGCCATATGATGGGGTTCTCTATATAGTCCTTCCCAGTACTAGGATTACAGAAGGAGCCCATGACTCTTAATAAAGTGATGTTGGAATGTGCTTTATGATTTCCATTTGAAATGCTACACATATCTATGCTATTTTCTTTTATTATCAGAAATATCATTTAACTTGAATAATTTAGAAATCAAGTTATAGTAAGAGAAATTATCTGGTACCCATAAATACAGAGAGTAACAGATTTGAGACTAGAGAAGAAAAGAAGGCAATTCAAGTAAATGTAATAGCTGAAAGAACAGGTTGGGAAGCTAGACCAAGTCTTTGTTTTTGTCTTGGCAGTGGGAAGAGCTGAGTCACCTTGTGACTAGACCCACATTGCTTTGTCCATCTGGAAGATAGTGAATTCTTTTAAACGAACTGCACATTGGCTACAATGAGGTCCAATTTGCTTTCTTGATACTTCTAAGCAATGGAAGAAGAATGCATTAAAGAGTAAGACAATTATCAATTTATAGGGCATACAGAGGACAGAGGAACATGTTAATCATTACCATGGGGATGCCACCACCAAAAACCAACTGTGGAAACCTCTATAGGATAAGACTCCCATTTCTTTAACAAATACATTTCAAGGTAAAAAAAGAGAGTTGAAGGGTGAACCTATAGATTTAAAATAAATTTGAGGAATAGCAACCAATTATTTGCACCTTATTTAGCTTATGATGAAAATAAAAACAGCTATAAAACAGTATTAAATTTGAGACAATTAGAAATTTGAACAGTAACTAATTATTTGCTATCAAGGAATTGTTGCTAAAATTTGATGTCATAATGGTATTGAGGTTACTCTAGAATTCTTAATTTTTAGGGATACATAGTGAAATATTTACAGATTAAATTATATAATTATGGAAATTGCTTCAAATTAATATAGATGGGGAAAGGGATAGGATATGATTGAAACAAGACTGATGTAACTTGGTAATTGTTGAAACTGGGCAATGGATACAGGGAGTTCATTATACCATTCTGTCTAGTTTTGAATATGTTTAAAATTTTCCATCCTGAAAAGACAAAGAAAAGTAGATGACAGTTATTATGGAGTAAAGAATCTTACAGAAACTAAAAAATGGCTTTAAGATCATAATCATTTAATTTCCCCCAACCCCTTACCAAGAGACCACATCATCAGCTAGCAGAAACAGATTCCTAACTCAACCAGAGTCATGAGTCCAGCCTACCACTGGCAACCAGAAACAGACTGGGAAAGAGATTTTTCCCAAACAACATCTTGTTATAATACATTTTTCTAAGCCACAGTAAAGAAGGCACAAAGACCCCCCCCCCCAAAAAAAAACTCTGATTCTGGATTTTTTTTACCCTGATAATTTGTGGTAGGTTTCTTTATTTTTTGAATATAAAGTGACAGAAATAATTTGCCATTAGAAAAGAGAAAGAATCTTTGACTATTTACAGCTTTTATACATCACAAAGTTTTTCTTGTTTTTATGTTGTGTCTTTTTTTAAATTCATTTTAATTTTTGTTCCTGCATCATTTGAACAAGTCCAAACTGGAAATCTATACAGCTCACAAAAAAGCCCTCCACCCAAAAGACCCCCCACCCCCACCCAACCCCAATGAGAAACAAGATAAATCAAAAGAATGAAATCAACTTATTTCTTTTTTTTAAGGTAAGTCATTTGCTTATATATATACTTGTAATTATTTTTTTTCAAGTTCAAACACCAAAATCCAAGAGAGAAAAGGAAAAAATAAAAAGACCCAGTCATCTGCCCCCTCCCCCCACTCCAGAATCTCAATTGATCCCTGCACGTCCAAAATAAGAAATATATATTTACAGAAAACAAAACAAAACAAACAAAAAAAGAACTTGGAGGTGGATGGGCTGGGGGTCTGAGAGTCAAGAGGAAGGAGAGCCGGCCCCAGGGAGGGTGGGAGGGATCTGGGCCTCACAGAGTCAAGCAAGCCTGAGTCTTCTGTGTTTTCCCTGGGGAGCCTACTACACTGGGAAAATTTCGAACGTTTCCCCCTCTGCCGTGTGACCTTGGGAGGGGGGCGGCTCTGAGTTTGCAACCCAACCGTACAGTGGATTTGTATTTTGTGGTTTCCATCATCATCACCCCCTCATACTCAAATACATTTGTGCACGCACACACTCACGGGCACACACACGCGCCAGTCATTGTGGCTAAGAGTAATTATGACACTGATGGAACATTGGCTCCTGTCAAGTGGAAGAAAAGAGATTTGCCCTTAGGGACGAGAGCTCATTGCCCTATCCTGTCCCTTCTCTGATCTCCACCATAACACACCGCCTAGCTCCCTGAAATGTTTCCACAAGCATCAGGGCTACTCTGAAGTATTAACTCTGGAATGGTCATTGGGTAACAAAGCTCCTATGAAGATTTGCCCCTCACTTCCTGCAAATTCCCTTAACAAACAGGCGCGCCCAATTAACCAGGTGTGGCAGGCAACCTGAAATAGGGGAAATCTGAGGCAGAGGCAATGGAAGCCATGCTGTTTTCTGCTTACCTTTGAAAGGCTGCAAGCCCAGAGGTCAGAGAGCAAAGAGAAGACGTGACAAAATGATCCCTGGCTAGCTTGACTTGCTTCCTTCTTCCCTCCTAAATGCGGTCTATTAGTCTTCAATGCATAAAACACAGATAACCCCTTGAGTTGGTTGCAACATCCTTCCAACACAAGAACCAAGACATGGCATTGGATGAGCCAGGATGAACACAGTTTAATCTTTTGGGGAAAATGCCAGGCAGGAACATGACTAAGTAAGCTAAGGGGTCCCTTTCCTGATGGACAGAAAACAAGTAGCAGCCATAACTATAATGAAATTCCTGCCCTGTTCCAGAGTCTGTGGAGGCCTGGAGAACTAGTGCACTCGAAATGGTTGAACAGCTTCGGAATCTTCAAACTGTGAGAGGTTTCCCTCCCCCCCACCAAAGGGCACAGGAAATGAAATAGAAACAGCACACCATCTGTGTCAGAAGTATGTGGAATGTTCCTGGGGATAGACTCTAGGTTGCTCTTGTCCATCTCCAAAACCCAACACATTGGATTTTTATTCCTGAAAAAATTTTATTTCATGAAATTTCTGATTTTTTCAGGCCCTCCCTATAAGCCTTGTCCCCTTCATGCAGCCCCACTCAAAGTCCTTTTCCTAATTCTCTCTTGCTCTTCCAAACCTTTCTCCCAAATCTTTTAAAGACTTTTGATTATCTCCTATGCTACTGTCCCCGGCTCCTAACAAAAGAAAATACTAAATAAAAATGATCAGCCAGAGAACACTTTCGTTTAGCAAAACTGAGCAGAAGGAAAGCTGCTTTACAATCCTTTTACTTCTTTGATTTTTTTTTAAAAGATAAATGAGGAGAAAGGTGAACAAAGAATTATGATTCCCTTAAGGAAACTAACTTAGTTGGGAGCCTTGAAAATAGAAAAGACAAGATTTATTGTGAAAATGTGCTCTTTCCAGGGCAAATAGTCAAAATGTGGCCTCAACCCACGATCACATTTGCTGACATCTATAAAAATATGCTATGGCCTACTAAAGAGGGCAACAGAGATTTTAGTAGAAGTAAAAAAAAAAAAAAGCCCAAATATCAGTATTTGAACAAGAGGCACCAGAATTCCATGCTGCCGGCAAGACCCTACCTCCAGCACTTACAACCTTACCATCTCAATCTGACAAAGAGACCCAAGACCCTCAGGATTGATCCAAAATTCCTTTAAGTCTTGCTTGGGATAGTCACCATGAGAAGGTCAGACTATCCCTTATCACTTAGACTTTCACTCCCAGATGCCCAGGCATCTCCCATCTGAGCTCATTTCCCACCTTTGATAAGCTCTCCAAATCCTTCCATGATTCAGGGGCTCATCATTGGCCACAACCCTGACAACTGCTTTCACCTTGTTCTCACAGAAACTTGGCTTTTCCTTGAGGATCTTGTAGCCCTCTCAAGCGGGCAAGCATTTTCTCTCCCACATTCCTCATGCTACTGGGCCTAGAGGTGGAGGTGGCACCTTCTTTATTCCTCATTGCCACGTCTGGACCACCATCCCTTCTCTTCCTTAAAAATCAAAAGAAAACAGGGCACCTGGGTGGCTCAGTTGGTTAAGCGACTGCCTTCGGCTCAGGTCATGATCCTGGAGTCCCGGGATCGAGTCCCGCATCGGGCTCCCTGCTCGGCAGGGAATCTGCTTCTCCCTCTGACCCTCCTCCCTCTCATGCTCTCTGTCTCTCATTCTCTGTCTCAAATAAATAAATAAAATCTTTAAAAAAAAAAATCAAAAGAAAACAAAAGCACAAACCAGCTTTGAGGCACATCAGGCTACACTAGTTGCTTCCCTTACTTGAAGCAGCTGTGTAAATATTCTTGGATCACCCTTATTCCAGTCACTGGCTACAGTACCATTCCTGACCTAATTTGTGTTGCCTTCCACAGCCACATAAACCATTATTCCCACATCCTGGCCTCTCAGTTCCTTGGCCTCTGCTCCTTCAATAACCTTTTCCTCCACCTAACCTCAGCTCACAACCCCACCCCAGACCCAGACTGTGTCACTACCAATAACCACGACCTCTCTGTAGTGGAAGCCTCAAGCGTCCACTCTGACTTAGCTCCCAATTTTCAGATTAGTCTTTCTGGAACATGATCCAATAATTTGGTGACTCCAGCCTGCATCTCAGTCCCTGCCCTGATGACATGTCATTATTCCTGATTTCCTAAACCTCCTCACTTTTCTCCTCACCTAGCTTAGATTCCATGGCCAATCATAATCACTACTTCACAGTTTCCCTTAACTGTGTCCCTTGCTCTCTCCATTGCATTTACCTGATTAAACCCCGGCCCTGTTTAAATCCAACTGTCCACTCTACCTAAGCTGGATGTAGCTGAAGAAAATTTTTAAAATTTCTTTTAAACTCATGATTTTAAGAACCTCAAGTGAGTCCCTTGTGCCACCTACCATGTCTCCTACATTTTCTTTGTTGCTTTATTCTTCCGCTAGATGGCTATATAAGTAGTAATTCATGCCTTCTCCTCTTCCAAAACCTGCAATACTTGCTTCTGATACTCACGCTTAGCTGATGAACTTCCTTTGTATGTGGCTAAAAAGCTATCAGTCAGAAAAGACGTATTCCCACCATCTCATTTACCAACCTGCTTGCATCTGTGCCCAAATTCAGTATTTCCCTCCTATTACTCTAACAACCTGGTTAGGCTCCTAAAGCCACTCCCTCCACTTGTACCCTTGATCCCCTCCCCTCTAACTTCATCAAAGACATCACTCCAGCAATTATCTTCTCCCTTTAAGCATCAATTTTCCCCCTCTACTGGGTCATTCTGGTCAGCACAAAACAGCCTGTCATTTCTCCCATCTTAAAAAAAAAAAAAGAAATCCTTCCTTGAACCTCACACCTTTTAGGACCTACTGCTCTTTCTATGTTCCCTTCACTCCTAAAAGAGTTGTTAATTCATCTTGTCACTACTTCCTTTCCTCCCAGTCTTTCATGAACCCACTGCCCTCAGGCCTGTGTTCCCACCAGTCCACTGATACAGCTCTTTCTCAGCTTATCAATGGAATGACCTCCATGTACCCAGATAATCTTATTCTACTCATTGATTTGACCCTGGCTGGTCCTCCCAGTGCTGCTTCCTCCTCATCTCTGGGGGCTCTGGCCCAGGGACTCTCTTCTGTCTACTCATTCCCTGGATTCAGTTTCAAGGCTTCAAATACTATTCAAATGCCTATGAATTCCAAATTCATATCTGCAGGCTCTACTTCTTCCCTAAACCCCAGACTCATATATCCAATAGCCTAACTAGCATTTCCACTTGGGTATCTGGTAGACATCTTAAACTTACTATAAGGCTCTTTTCCCCAATCTGCTTTATCTATAGGATTTCCATTTTATTGATGGTGACTCCAAACTTCCGGTAGCTGAGACTAAAACTTCTAGGGTCATTCTCGATTCTTTTTCTTACTTAATATCTAACACATCAGCAAACGCTTCAAAATATTTCCAAACCCAACCATTTTTTTACCACCTCTGCTAACACTACGGCCCAAGCCACTGTCATCTTTTACCTGGATTAATGCAATATCTTCTTAACTTGCCTTGCTGCTTCTCCTATTGCCTACACTCTCATTGTATATTTCAACATAGCAGTCACAATGCTTCTTTTAACGTGGGAGTCAAGTCATATCATTCTCTACTCAGAACCTTCTAGTGACTTCTTATCTTGCTCCTGGTAAAAGCCCTTAACATTGGCCTCCAAGGCCTGTGGGTCAATGCCAC
The DNA here is from genome assembly GCF_002201575.2 of Neomonachus schauinslandi. Classification (NCBI taxonomy): domain Eukaryota; kingdom Metazoa; phylum Chordata; class Mammalia; order Carnivora; family Phocidae; genus Neomonachus; species Neomonachus schauinslandi. The sequence continues at coordinate 91,135,686 of NC_058407.1, read as the reverse complement.
CTCTCTGACCTCATCTTTCACATTCTCCTTACTCATTGGCATCCTGGCTCTTCCTCAGGAATGTCAAGCATGCGGTTTGACCCTCAGGGTCTCTGAAATTGCTTTTTCTTTGCTTGAAAAAATGCTTCATATAGAAAGCCCCAAGGCTCACTCCCATTTTAGCCATTGCTCAAAAGTTACCTTTTCATAGAAACTTTTCCTGTCTACCCTACAACAAGTAACAGCCCACACCCAACCTATCATCCCCTGCCCCCTCAATCTGCCTTGTTTTTCTCCTTGACACTTTGAAGTATCTGAAATTTATTTATTGTCTATTCCCTTTCATAAATATGCAAGCTTCATGAGGGCATGGACTTCATGCTGTTCAATTTTGTATCCCTGGCAGGGGCTTTTCCTTCAATAGCAGTGCGAAAAACCATTTTTCTAAAACATGCTCCTACACTGCAGGCCAAATCTCCCAAAAGGAAGAGTTTCAGTTAAAAAAAAAATCTGAATATTTACTTTAATCCTTAATCAAATTCCTAAATAACAAAAGTAGAGTTTACATTCTGATTTAAGAATTGTTCTTGGATTTATTCCTTTTTTTTTTAATAACCAAGAAATGACCTTGAGTCTCGATCAATGGCTCTCTGCCCCTCTCCTTTTGTTGCCTAATTCCTAAATCCAGTGTGGATATAGTAGAATTTATAGAGATTCTGAATATTTGGGAAGATTACTTAACATTTTAGCATTTCTGGTTTGCTCAGAGCGTATGATCTACTGCCCTTTAGTAATATTTTATAGCTTAAAAGATCATGCCTGAGTCAGTAAATTCCATGTTAATATGTGTAAGACTCAGGATTAAATCAATCTATAAAATGCCTATTTGTAATCTAATCTACCAATTTCCTTCCTGAAGTAAATAGTAATCAGATTAGAAACCTGGTGTTTTCACTGGGGAAGAGAAGAAATAATTTTATTTAAAAGATTTTCTCTCTCAGAGGTGACCTAACATTGTGATCCAAAATCATTCTAAAATTGAAAAAAAGGTTCAGCTAACTCTATTCCCCTGATATATTTTGTTCTTCACAGTGCCCTTTGGCTTCCCAATTTAAGTAAATGTAATCATAATGGGTCTAAGACTTTTCTACTCAGAATATTCTTGACTGGAGAATAGAAATCGCTTGAGATGAGCTGCCCTAAAGGTCTGTAGACGAATTTTTGAAAAGTTAAGGTGCAATGCTTATCAATGTCTTCCTGAAAAGAAGCCTGTGCTTCTGTCTAAAGTCATTCTGTCGCCATTTTTCTGAACAATCAATAGCAGCAAAGTTTCTCCTTCTGCCAGAGCTCATAGGGAATAGCAAACAAATCTTTTATGGAATAGACCAGAGCACCTGGATGTTGGTGTCGTCATCTTTTCACCCCCAAATTATTCTCTCTTATTGCTTTTAAATTTTTCCTTCATTGCTTTTAAAATTTTCTCAGCTCAGTGAGGGGCATTTTCCAGAATAAAGCTTTTTGTCTATTTCTCACTGAATCTGTTTCTTATTTCACCTTCTCTCATTCCAAAGGAGACACAGTATTAATGCCTAAAAAAATAATGTACAACAACTCATTGGGGGAGATACTTAGCAACTCTGTGGCCTTCGGGTAGTGTTATATCACCAGCACATTCAGACTGAAACCCAAGCATCCCCCATCACACAGGGCTTGTGCTTTGAAACAATAAAAAGAGAGAAGACAGTAACAACCACAAAATGCCTCCGTGCACAAGACAGGCACCTTGATCAAAGCCCTGGTGCACATTCACAGAGATTGCTTAATATTCCAGAGCACACCCTTCTCCACTAGCAGAACTGCAGGCTATCACTGGAGGGCCCACACTTTCCCAGCACTTGACCTTGAATTGAAGCACCTGGTAATAAGTCCTTTCTTATTTGCTTATAATTGTCCTTTTTTTTACCTTCTCCATCTCCTCAAGTTAAAAAATGAGAAAACCATGAGAAATTACCAAGAGTTTCTTTAACAATCTAATAATTTAGATAATAATGCAGCTTAAGGAACACACCCCTCCTCCATAGGAAAGCAGAAGAGGAGGGAAACTAAAATCATGACAAGGAACCAGGAGAGCTGCCAAGAAGACCGAGAGGTGAGGAAGAGTTTCCATGTAAGGAACCTGGAAGGTTCAATGTTAAAACCTACTTTGCAATTGCTAAAAACATAGGTATTTTGGTCTATTTCCTATTATAGCCATCATTCTCTTTGTTCAGTGCCAACCACTAAAATTTGTTTTGGAATCATGGCTGCCAGGCAAGGAAAGAGGAGATAAAGTGTCTCAAAGAAGAGGTGGCTCTGGGGGGAGAGAACAGAACCCCCAAAATGGTCAGGATTAAATGAAATATGCTGATTCTATTTGTTCTTCACGAACTTCCATAGCAAACTTTGCCAGTAGGATATGTGATTGGTGATGACCAAGTCGATTTCTTTCTGATGTGACAAAGAAAATGAAAAAGCAACAAAGGATATCAGAAAACAATGATAACTGCCCCAGAAGATACCAGTTTTGTTCTTGGTCTAATTTATCTTTCCGTCTACCAGGCCTTACCCAAACGAGGTTATGCAGATTATTCTTTCATGTCAGACACAGAAAGCAAGAGGCCAAGGAGAGGTGTGAGCTGCCCAGGTGCCAGTGACCAAATGGACAAGCCTGGTCTGGGAAGAAATCAAAGCCACAATACCAGAGGATTCACATACATCCTTCTCCTCATCTCAGCGAGAAAGAGTTTCATGTGGAGGCTGCTGCTCAGCAGGAATTGCTGGGCTCTGAAATCGACTTTACTGTGGTCTGCCTCTCCATAACACACCTAGCCTCCAGGACCACTAAGATATACCCCAAATGAGAAAGTATCCTCATTTTATGTATATTGTCATCTTAGCAGCTTCAGTCTTGTGCAGGTATGGATTTTCTTTGTCAAACTTTTCCTTCATAATGCTTCCCTGAGCTACCCTTTCAAGCTATGCTTGAGGTCGTCTTTTTCCTATTATAATCTTAATACTAAGCACAAGAGCTCAATTGAATAATTGTTATTTTATGCTTTTAGGGTCCCCATGAATCCTCTTATCTCCCCACCCCCCCGACCCACAAAAGGATATAGCTGTAGTATAACAGGAAATGGTAATCTCAGGGGACGAGGAGGCTGCAAATGTTCATTGGCTGTTGGCCCTGTTACTTCTCAGTGACAAGCGCCATGATCCACATATCTGTAACGGCACTCATGTGAAGGATGAAGTCACCATGGAGTCTCTTAACTATGATGCCATCATGATTTCATGTGGCTCATTGGGAACCAAAAAGTAGAGAAAGGATATTTATAATTGGCTTAATTCTAAACTTTGAGCTTAAGGAGAGTTCTGATACCCTCTTCTACATCATCCCCCTACATTAAAACTTACCTCCTCTCTATGCCCATATTCTTTCCTGAAACCAGGTTCCTGAACCAGCATCTGGGAATGACTACACTGTGTAATTGATGATATGGAGGATTCCCCACTCACCCATTTAAGGACTTTTCCATCTTTCTACTTCCTGTCCTGTCTTCCCTCTAGGGACAGGATGATCTGATGAAATAAAAAAAAAAAATTTTTTTTTCTACATTAAGCTAAGACACTTAGAGCTCTTTTACTGCTCTTGGTAGGAGCAGAATGCTCTCCATACATGAACTAATATCTGTTCTGTGGAAAGATTAAAGACACTATCCTCTTTGGAAAGCCTGATGATTACTTCCTGAGCTCGATGCCATTCATCAGTGAACAGGTGGATTGCAGGAGAAGGTGGCTGTAGGATTCCCTGGGCCCTGGATTCTTAAGTAATTCACCATTATAATCTTGGGGCAAAATCAAAGTTTCGTAAGAATTCTGAGGAGACCTTTATTAGTTTTTGCAATGCTCAAGCCTCCCCTCCTCATGTTTTAGGCAGGCAATAATGATTGTGGGTCAAGGGGATATAAAGCCTTCCTTCTGGATTCATTGTATATGTGAACTTCTTTAAACTTCTACGTAAGTTTCCAGAACAAATGCATGCCTTAATATTGGAATCAGGTTTGCTGTGTTTGAACTTGACTAAATTATAGGGGTACCCAGAAGAAGAGTCTGGGGGGCTCTCCCTTGAGGTTCCCTCTTCACTGTGGGCTGACAAAAGTTTCTGGTATCTTCAGAGTAGCTTGATTTCCTTGCACACATTCCTGAAAACTCCCTTCCCCATGTTAATACTCTGCAACAAAGCCTCTGCCTCAGTTTTCCTTAAGCTTTTTATTTATGTGGGTTACATGCTACATAAAATTTTTTAATAAAAAAATTATTCACATTGTCTTACCCCACAAAATTCAAAAACGTTTATATCATTTGGCCTTCAACTCTTCATTACAGAAACTTCTCTACCTTTCTCTCATTTTCAAAGAGTTTGCCTTATTCTTACCTCTTCTGACTAGTCTCTGTAGACTCATGAGGACTCTGTGCGTGTGTGTGTGTGTGTGTGTGTGTGTGTGTGTGTGTATGGGTCTGTGAAGAAGACAAAATTCCATGGGACAGGTTTGGATAAATCAGCTTCCTGGCTTTAGTGATTTTTTTTTCCACTGTTAGATGCTTAACAAAGGGTGGGGATGGACAATTCAGGTAGCATTACTCAGTGAGCTAGGATGAGGGTTGGAAATACAGACAAGCTTTGGTCCTGCTGAGAATTTCCTAAATAACCTTAGTTTTGGCTGATCATCAAATTTTGCTGTGCTTCAACTTTTTCATCGGTAAAATTAAAAAGTGGTATTTCCATGCCAAAGGAGGCCATCTAGAGAAATGGTCATGGTAAATTATCCCATATTCACATACCGATGACTTTGATTTATACAGGCTAAATGTGGTGGTAGCCTAAAGGGGCGGCTGGTGACCCTTGAAACTCTATCCTCCAAGGAAGGGTAGCAGGCTGGAAACTGCCATAGCTCAGGGCCTTTCTACATAAGAATTAAGAATGCTCAAGGAACGGCTCCTCAAATTTCTATATGCTCCATTTCTTGTGCCTGCTACCAACCAAGAAATAACTAAGGTAATTGATGGATTGTGGACGTGCCTATGAGTCTCAGAAGCAGCCTAGTAACAAAGTTGTTCTTTGTTCTGGGATCCAAGATCCCCAGTATGCACAGCAGGCTCTGTCCTCAGTCATCAAAATACAGAGGGGCTGATGTTGCTAGGCTTATTGGACTCTGGCTTGGAAACATTAAATACTATGCACATATTCAAGCTCTGTGCACTCTCAGCTTCTCATCCGAACAGAATGTGTAGGGTGTGTGTGATTCAGGACATAGAATACCTCCAGATCCCCAGACTGAAAAAGAGCAGTAAGAGAATGCAAGAGATGGTAAGTGGGTGAGGGGAAACAAAGCTGTAAGTGCCCAAGTTGTCTTCCAATTACATTTGCATCAAATAAAGGGTATTTTTACTGTTTGTTTTCTCAGTAAGAATTCTACCTGGATGCTACTCTAGTCTCCTTGCTTCCTACTGACATGAAGTCTTGATATTTCCCCTGCTCCTGACCCTGGAAAACGAAAAATGTTTGAATCTTTCAAGGCATGTATTGCCATCCCTGTCCCCAATGAGGACAGACCTCTCTTCTCCTGTTCATGGTGTTGTCAAGAAGAGATATGGGCACATGTGGGTAAGTAATTATCTAAGCAACAGGACTGTCTATCCTTTTTTGGGGGGCGGGAGGGCTGGCTTCTGCTTCTCCATCTTCCTAGCATCAATGGGACCCATCAAGGACACCAGAGTTCCACACAAATTCCATAGGGTAAAATAGGGACATACAACAGGACGACTAGGTTTTCCATTGTAAATAAAATGCTCCTTTCACATAAAGCCTAGATAGTCTGTCAAATCTTGAGCTGTCAGTGATCCACAAGCTAGGTAGAACAAAAGAGAAAACACTAGCTTGATAAAGTAGAGTTATGTCCATCCAGTTCTAAATGAGCACTTTCATCTACCAAGATGTATCCCTGTTCCTCCATAAGGTGACTGAAATTGGCAATTTCGAATCCGTTAGGAGTGTGTTTATTGGGGAGGTGTACAAGCATAAAGGAGCTCGTGGCAAAGAGATCAAATTAGAGCCAGTTATGTTGTCCAGGTGAGTAAGTGGAAGCAATGCCTAAGCTATTGAGAGCACAACTCAGGCAGAGGCAGCCTTATGGCCCAGACTGTGGTTTTCAAATGGTTCTTGTTGCAGCCAAAGGGAATATTAAATAGCCCTTCATTTCAAAAGAAAATGACCAATTATAATTAAAATGTGACAGTGACATTGGGAGTTAACTACACGCAGTGTTCTTTTGCATATGACTTGAGGTTTCAGGTAGGCATGCTTTAGGTTTTTTTTTTTTTTTTTTAATGTCTAAGTAATAAGTAATATCCTTATCTGAGGAGAAAAGGCAGCTCAGCACATTTCACATTCCTGTGGCCACATACCCTGAAGCTGAACTCCTGTCAGATCTCAGAGACTGAGTCTCTTAATGCAAGCAGGACAGACAGAATCATGGCCTGGTGGTTTAGATTCTGTGGGGAAGGGTGGTGTGATGGGGTCACTTCCTCTCTGCCCAGGTGTCTCTGGGTGCTGTAGTCTGAGGGACACTGGCTCAGGGCTGACACATGGCCTCCCTGTGGACACTCAGGACCTCATGGATGTGTTTTGATCCAGATTCCTCACTCATCACGGGTTGGGCACAGTTATAGCTGAGGGCAGGTGTGATGTGCTTCTTGCTTCCTAGCAGTGCTCTGGACAGCTGTTACCTTCCTTGGTATTTTTGGCGTTGGAGCAAACAACCTCCAGTCCACACCTGAGTATGAAGGTGGTCCTCAGAAAGTGCTTCTTAATTTTTTAAAAATTATTTCCTTTTCTGCTATATCTCAGGTTACAAGTAAAAATAGAGAACAGTAGGTATACTTCTATCCTCAGTTCAATTATGCCCTGGAAATAAGCTCCAAGCTTGAGTGAGCTTTCACTCCAAGGAACTAAAGGAACAGACATCTGGAAGGTCATCAGCTTTGGGTCTTTCCCTTTTTCTGAAGCTATCATTAAAACCAGTAACCAAGGGGAATCCAAGAGACTCAGGTGCAGGCTCCTGGCTTTGTGACATGAAGGGAAACTCCACTGTAGACTTCCTATCCTTTTCCTCCCTCTTATCCTGCCTTAATATTTCAGGTATTTATAGGAAAAAAAAGTTGTTGAACACCTCATGAATAAAATTGCCTTCTGGATATATTATGACTTTCTGGATTTGTTTTCATTCCACTGGTCCAACAATGAATTATGAATGTCCTTCATTAGGATGGTGCCTTCCTACCCTTCCACCAGCTATTATCAGACTCTTTGTTTCATTGGTGTGTGTATTTCATCTCCCATCTAAAAAAGCTATACGCACACATACAATGAGCTATATTTTGCTCTAAAATATTAACTACCTCATTCCCAGAGTAGGACTATCTATACCTGATAGGACTTGGAAGAAGAAAAATTCTCCCTCTAGACTTATATTTTTTGTTAGGGTGCCTCCCATCTTGCCAATCACACTTCCTCTACCTCCCTCCTATCTCAATAAAGAATGGACTTTGTTCACTTTTTTGAAGAAGAGACTTGTCACAGCCTATAACTTATTTGAGCTCAGTTCTCTATAGTACGCTTTAAATTAGCACACAGTAGCAGAAGATGCCTCCCAACGGAGAATAATTCATGATCAATGACATAATGAGATTTATAGATGAAGCTGGCCAGGAGAATGGAACATTATCAGTTACCAGAGTGGCTTAAGTAAAAAGACAGTACCAGCTCCAAGAGTTTCATCAGGGGGACAAATAGGGACTGACACTGACTAGAAGGAACAGGACAGACTGCTTAGTGGAATACCATGGAGGCAGAGGGAGCTGAGTAGGGCTCCAGGAATAAAGGGACAGGAGAGCCATTAGGTCAGAGATGATGTTGTCTCCTCTAATGTAATTAATCCCTTCACATTTAGAGAAAAATGTGCTTCAGAGACTAGAATTCTGAGTCAGCTCATTCAAATCCTAACCTACTTTCATTTGCAGTATATAGATCAGAATTGAAGTGCTTGACTATTTCAACTCTTGACTTCCCTTTGGGAGAAGTAGTCCTATAGACAAAGCCTTAGATATGGTGAGAATCCAGAGAGACCAGGAAAGAGGAGAGATCATCAAAACAAGGTTGTGAGCAGCACAGCTTCCCGAGTCTGGCTGAGCACAGATACAGGTGCAAAAAGTACCAGTGTGCAGCATAATACATCAGTCCTACTGAACCACCATTTGGGGTCCATTTGATTATGTGATTAGTGAGCCTGAACTGTGACAAGGTCCTTCTGGTACTGTAAGTCATTGCCACCACCCCTCCCCCCCCAAAAAAGGGGGAAAAAAGACTACAGACTGCATCAAAGCCGGATCAATCCCAGCATAGGTCAGGTTGTTAGACACTCAGTCCAGGAGTGAAGTGTCTGGAGACAAGTCCACTCAAAGCATCTGAAAACTTTGGATACCTAACATTTGATCAATATCCTCCATGATCTTTCCCTCTGCCACTTATTTGGTTTGTGTACATGTAGTATCCTAAGTACTACTAACCATAAAACAGTCACACAATAATTCACAGAACAAAGCTTTGAAGAATGCAAATTCCCACTGGAAATAATAATTAACATGAGAATGTCTACATTCAGCATATTTCTGTGGTTATGGGTAGGTACAGAAATAGAGAGATAAATGTGGAGGACTCATCCTTAGGTTTTACTGCAGGTTCAAGTATCCTCTGGGTAGAATAAAGTGACCTCTTTTCAATTATAATTTATAATACCAAATATGTATAAGTGCTTTCCATATACAAGATGTATGGGTAGGCGCTACAAGAGATAGAAAAGATGAATAAATGTATGGCCCCAGACCACCACAGGGAGTTTATAATCTAGCAGGTGATATGAGATGTATAATTAAATAACCATAAAATAAGATGGTCTGTGATAGCTATCACTAGAAAGATTGCTATGGACATTCACAAAAGGCATATTTATAATTTTTTTGGATGAAGGAAGGTGGACATGGTGGCTCATTTGTTCTGTTCTTGAAGATCTGTATAAAGGGAGATGGATATTACACAAGAATGGAGATGGGAGAGATGGAGGAGAGAAATTTGGGCAAAGGAAGCAGTTGAAGGAAAGACACATGGGAAATCAAGTTGGTATAGGAAAGGTAAGACACAAATGTATGATTCAGCTTGTCCTGCTGCATGGGCTTACACAGGCAAATAACAAGAAGTTATTCTTACTGCTGGACTGTGGCAAGTATAGCCCATTGGATTTTTTTTTAAGTTGGAGAATAACATTTAATTTATATTTAGGAAGTGAATATACTGAGAAGAGTAAAAAAATCTTGGAACAATGTTAAAAGATACTGAAATCATCCAGACTAGAGGGAAGGGCCTGAATGAAAGGGGAAGACTGGGAAACCTTTAGGATAAGAATTTACAGGCTTTCCAGATGATCAGATGCACAGGATGAGGGAAATGGAGGTGGCAAAGTCACTGGAAAGCTTTTGTTTGGTGACAGAAGGAATGGTTTAACCAGAAGGAGGAATTTGGTGATTATGTTGGTTTGCAGGGACTGTCTCAGATATTTGACTCAAAATGAAAATGTCCAGGAGGTGACTGGAAGTAAATGCATTAAGCTGAAGTGAAAAGGAGAGTCTAGGTACAAAGATTTATAATTTATCCCCAGAGTTGTCAAAATGGTGGAAGGCAAAAATATTACTACAGAAGCATGGAGATAAGGAGGACAAGAGGGTCAAGCTCAGAACACCATGGCAAGTCAACGCTGACGGGATAAGAGGAAGAGCAGGAACCAGCAGGAACCAGCAAAAGAACGCGGAGAGAGAACCAGAGGGCTAGGATTAGAACCAGAACATACTGCTTCCCAATGGTAAATTTAGATTAGCATTCATGAAGCCGAAGAGGAGGGGGAAGAAAGGGTTATTGGATTTTGTAAGAAGTTCATTGGAATGCTGCTGCCCCAGAGTAGTTCAGTAGGGTGGCCGAGTGGCAGCCCACTTTGAAAGGTTAAGCCATGAGCATTAGGTGATGAGGTGAAGATAGGCTACCCTTTGGGGAAGTTTGGAAAGTGAGAAGATAAACAGAGGACAGAAATTCAAGAGTCTAACTGGATTAAGAGATTTGCTTTTAGAAACTGTTGTAGGATTTGGTCTTAGAGATGGAGGCAGGACTGGAAGATGTGTTGTTAGAGGTGGCGGTAGGCAGATGTATGGAAGAGATGAAGGATGCGGAAAGGAAGTACTGCTGGCTGGAGTGGACCTCAGGACGAGTCAGAGGGTGGGTATCAGAGCACAGGGATGAGGAACACTGAGCTGGGAGGGAGGATGGAAAAGATGAATGAAGGACAGCAGGAATTTAGAGGTAGAGAGGAGAGGTTATATGAGAACTCAAAAAATCTTCTTAGCAAGACAGTAGGAAAGACTGCCTATTGAAAGAGAGGGGATGAAAATGAAAGGAACATGGAAACCAAGTTTAACAGCCAGTTGGCAAACATGATGTGGAGTTAACATTGGAGAAATAAAAAAAGATGTCCAAGCTGGAAAGGGTTCAGGTGAGACTAAATGGATTGAATCTATGCTCTTAGCATAGGTAGAAGACCTTCTGTTCTTGGAGGTGGAATGGATGATGGCAGGATGAGATGCAGAGTTAGAAAAGCAATTTGGGGGGCAGTGCCTGGGTGGCTCAGTCGGTTAAGCATCTGACTCTTGGTTCTGGCTCAGGTCATGATCTCCAGATTGTGAGATCAAGCCCCATGTCAGGCTCTACACTCAGTGTGGAGTCTGCTTGTCCCTCTCCTTTTGCTCCTACCCTAGCTCATGCACGTGCTCTCTCTGTGTTTCTCGAAAATAAATAAAAATCTAAAAAAAAAAAAAAGCAATTCGTTGTGGTGAGAAGGCACGAGGAAGAAGAGAGTGCTGCTGAGAGTATTGCTGATGTGGTTGAACACAGAACTAGACCAAAGAGGCGAGTAACTGCAGTCAGAACAGTTGATGGACCAGAACAGCAGAGAGAGTGTAAAGGAAGGCAGATAAGATACACAAAATGCAAGGTTGTGGTCAGAGAGGGAATTTCAGAGCTTCAGACCCTAGAGGTGGAATGATTCCAAAAACAAGAGGTCCAGGCCTGGCTGTGATGGGAAGAGCTGAATCTCTCCAGTGTTTTTTTTTAAAACAATGTAAAGGATAATACCTTTTACTCACACGCTGAAACAGAAAAAATTAAAGCTTGCATGTATAAATATATTAATTTATGCATATCTATTTGTACAAACATAATACATACATTTAAATATTTGAGACTTTTGCATTCATATATTATACGTGACTATAATACACTCCATTTGAAAATCTTTTATATTCTTCACAGTACCAGCCCAGGGGCATAGTATGTGCTCAATAGATATTGGCTTGATTGAACTAACGTACTTAATTAGAGCTTTTATTTTTGTCTCCTGAATAGTACTGGAATCTGCTTCACCCCCTACATCATAATGCTATTAAAATAATTAAAAATAAAGAGAGTTCAGGTTTGAAGTGTGGAAACCAAATCTTGAAAAATAACAGTTTTAAATTGGGCTTAGTGTTGTGCTTTTACCCTTAATCCTGGCGCTGAATTCTATTTGTTTCCTTTGCCAAAATACAGATTCTACACACCAGAGTCCCAAGGCTATGGGGAATTCTACTCATCCACTCTGCTTGCCACCTTTAGTTCTCATCAGGAGTCCTCACCCTTGTAATCACACCAGCAATTATGTTTTAAAGCATAGAACGTGCCAGCAACTCACTGTGATGAGCTCTGAAATGGATGCAAATGGACATTCTGGCAGAGAAATAGGGATGACTTCTAACTTTTCCCACTTAATTCCAGTACTGCTGTCCTAACCCATCACTCTTTGGATAAAATTCTTCTTCCTTGCTTCAATATCATAAATCAGAGTCTCCAAACTTCACTAATGTCTCCGAGGCAGGGAAATAGCATTGACTTCCCTTTAAGGTTTTTTCTGAGGAGAGAGTTCTTTGTATTGAGAATAGATAGGCCTAGATACTTTAAGTGATAGAATCCACAAGGCTTCTCTGTGGTTGAGTCAATGTGGTTGGAATAGGATGGAGGTGGGATTTATTCAGATATCCCATGATTTTATGTAATGTTGGAACCCCCAAACTAGAATGGAATCCTAGATCTAGATTGGCATTAGAAGTTTTCAGACTGATGAATCTACATCTTATTCATGTCCCAAATATTTGGTAGGTGTAAGAAAGAATTGCCCACTGGTTAAGGAGCACCTGATAGTACGGTAGCTCCTTAACAGTTAGTGTGTGTTGAGATCACTGGGCACCCCCTACAGAAGTGGGGACATACAGAATATAGAAAAACAGCTAAGTTGGAAGATTAATTGAACTGGGACAGAGAACAGATAAGTACATTTTTTCATAACATTGATTCAGTTTGATCTCTCCAGCTGCCTACTCAGTCCCTATAAGGGAAGAGAAGCTCCAGTCTTCTATTTTCTATAGAAAGAGTCCTAATTCTTAACCTGCCCTACAAGGTATTGAATTTAGAAACTCACAAACTACACACTCATGTGACTGCTTATTAAAAATAATTCCTACCTAGGAGTCCTATCTCTGCATCACATGAGCCTTAAATAAAAGCAGTTAGAGGATGAGATGGTTTAAATGTCTTTATACTCTGGGACCTGCATTTTTACTCCTTTCTGTTACGCTCAGTGTTCTTTGCTCTCTCCCTCTTCTATATCATGACTATCTTCTCCTGTATTATTATTCCCAGGAAAAGAAATGAGAATCCTAATGTAAACTAGGTGTTTAAATGTATAAATCCCTAATATGGCTTAATATGTCACCTTTCCTGGGATTATTTGCATCTAGATGACAGATGAGCAGCTCAGTGCTAGAGGAATAAATGCATGTAGGAAGCCAGTAGTTGGAAGTGGGGCAGGAAATGAAAAGGAAAGGTCCTCTCAGGACCTCTGAAGTCACACCATGCATGGATCATATACCATTTGTAAGGTCAGACCCATTCCAGTGTAACTGTCCACCTTTAGCTGCTTGTCATCCATAATCAGTTCCTTAGACAGAAAGAAGAGTCTCTGACACTCAGGTGAAGAATGCAAATGCTCTACCACAAAGTGTCTGGCAGTCTATGGAGCACACATTTCTTATATGGCTTTGGGCTCAGAGAGCACAGAAGTTATGGCCACAAGAGCTGGAAATGCCCAATGCATTCATCAATAGCACTGCAGCTGCATTATGTATGCACACATATGAACGCTTCCTAACACACCAGACAGACACAAGCAACGACAGGGCTTTCTTACAAAGATGGGGATTAAAAGAATAAAGTGAGTTCTGGAATAGCATTTTTCCAAAGGCTACTGCCCAAACAATCTGGTTATTCTGTCCCTAAATCTTGAACTAACTAAAAGCCAAACAAAAAGCAAAAACAAAGAAACCCTAATTCTTAAGTGAGATGCGCAGGTGACCAGCACGCTGCAATTTTGGTAGCAGTTTCTTCACCTCCCACGTGGAGAATTCCACCTTGGGCAACTCCCCATGGCCACAGAAGACTGGGCAGGTGATAATCACTTAATTGTATAGAAGACTCCTATTTTATCACATTACACATGCGTTTTGGCACTACTGACACCACCAACACTTAATGGAATCATTTGGGATGTCCCCCCCCGCCAATCACAACATGGCTGTGGCCAGTACGGGGGGCTCTACATCAATAATGTTTCCCATGTTCTGGCTAAGGATATACAGTGACATACTTTGAAATTACGAGATCCACAGTACATGCATCACTCTGAAGGGTGTGCACATTCTTGACTCAGGCAAATTTAAGGGGAACATCATCTGAGGTTGGTGGAAATGCTGAGATTTAAGCATTGCCACTGAAAGGATACAGGATCACACCCAGCAACCCACTTCCCGGTGGAAGGGAATGATAGAGGACACCAAAGATAGAAAGCACGGATTCTAAAGAAAATTGGAACAGTTGGTGCTCTCGAGGGTGTCTGTGGAATCTCACAGTTTTGGATAGATCGGGTCTTTGTCCAGACCCATCTGTGGAATAGAAGGGGCTTACTGCTGAATTCATCCTCATGCATTTTACTGGCTTGTTATTTTGGAATGAAGTAACATCTACAACTTGACAATGCTTGGCCGTCCTTTCTTTAAGTTTTCTTGAGCAGGCCATGAATACCTTATTTGGTCCCAATTCAAACATCCAGCTGAAGAGAAATGATCAAGGGGGCCAAAGAAAAGGTTTAGAAAAATGAAATTATCCAGCTAACAGCTTTTGACGAAGGGAAGATAGGACAAAATAGGATGTAACATCTTGCATAAATGGATTTGGACATTTCATCCCATGGTAGATAGAGAGAGGCTGCCACCCTTCACAAAACAAATAATCCAGTGAAAGAAATTCTGTTTGTCTGGTTAATCCAAGGTCAGGTTATGAATCCCTGGCTCAAGGCAAATAGCACCTTCCTGAGGGCAGAAATGAGGACAGGGCAAGATAAAGTCACTATTGGCACCGTCCCTCACATAGCCACCCTTCTACCTCTAAAACCAACTTCTGCAACCTTTCTAAGAGAATCATCTGGCCACTGAGTTTTGAGCAGATCTGGTAATCTTTTCTAGAAAAGCATGCATATTTGTAAGACATATATCCAGTGCTACCTCCCTGTAACCAGATATCACATGCTTCAAAGAGTAGACTTAGTGGGAATTTTCTGGGTGTGCTTGCAGTGCTGATACCTAGGGAGTGAGGGAGGGAGTCAGGAGGGGGCTGGTACTCAAGTACTAGGAAGAAAAGAGTTGGTTTGAGATGGTTGTTAAACATCACAAGGGGTTATTTGGGAGATTTCTCAGTACTGAGCTTCCTTAAGCCTCCCAGCCACATCAAGACTGAGGGTTGATTTGACCTCAATTCTGATTTAAGCCCTTTTGGGAATCTTTCCTACCCTAGGTGCTGACAGGGAAAATATGGTGCCACCAGCTTGACTTTGCATGGAATGCTGGTAATCTGCGGTCTACCTAGGAGACAGGAGCGGGACCTGGGTTTTGCTTAGAGCCAAACTGGACCCAGCACCAAGCCCAGGCGGACGGGCATGAACACGTCTCACGGACCAAGAAGACTGGTGAGGTGGGGAGGCATGGACACAAAGTATTTTTCCCTGGCTTTTTCACCACAGTGGCCTCCATTCGCATACACTTGTCCCCAGACACCCTGAAGCAAAAGCCATACAAAACAATTCCCCCAATGGAAAATGAAAACCCATAACAAAACACTTTTCCCCCTCTTCATTCCCATCCCCACCCCACTCCCTCCAGCCCACCACCCTGAATACTCACAAGAGAACACTTTATCTATACAAAATCAATTAGAAAACAAAATATTTACATATGAAATAAACACCATCTTGATTTCTGTCACCAGTGGAGACCGACAGAGCCCCCTTTGTTCTAGATTGCTGTTCGCTAGGTTTAGTTGGTTTGGTTTTTTTATTTGAAAGGGGTGAGGTAAGAGGAAGAGTGAGGGGAGGAGCCCCTGACATTGGACAGAGTCAGGGTGAAGCAATGTTTGTATGGCCCTTCTCCTTCTTCCTCCTGGAGACGCCTCACGCCCTCTGTCCTCTCTCTCAAAGTCTTTCCTTGAATCTAAGGTAAAGCACTCCGCGCTCCTCTCTCCAAATCTGTGAGAGGTTCAGCCCCTTGCCCCCAGGTTCATTTTAGAAAGAAAACATAGCTTTACAAGGCCTTCAGTTGGCTTTAAAATGGAAGATACTGAGGTAAAAATCAAGGAGGAGGACAGGGGACGACAGTCAAGGGCGGGGAATGAGGAAGGGTAGTGAGTCAGGGCAAACAGGAAGGCAAAGAGCAGCCCTGGAGGGTGTGACTTGAAGAGACATGGCAGCTTCCTTCCAGAGGAGGATGAGCACCTTTCTGGTTTATGTGTCCTGTGTGCAACATGGAGATCCTGCAGTCAAGCTTCCAAACAGACCCGGGGCTCTTTGGCTGCCACCCTGGGTAAGGGGAGGAAGGCAGGACAGTGGAGCTGACCCACAGAACACCCCTTCCCCAAGTTTCAGGACCGGCAGTGACAAATATTCATTTCCTTTCGCAAGTGTCCAACTTAGTGAAGGGGGCATCACATCTGCCAGTACCCTTATCCCTGGAGTTTTATATATATATATATATATATATATATATATATATATATATACACACACACACACATATATATATATATTTTTATTCTTGAATGGTACACCTGGGAGGGAAAGAAGGTGTTGCAGGAAGGTGGAAGGGCCTCTACTGAGAGTGTCCACATTGGGCTCAATGTCACATTCTTAGGGAGCCAGACCCAGTGGGGTAGTGAGGGAGTCCCTCCCCTCCTACCCTCTGCACTTCCAAATCTCTTCCCTTCCCTCCATGTCTCCTGAGCTGTACTCATGGAGCAAGCTCATCCCCCTTAGCCGTCTGTTCCCTATCAGTTGTGATCAATTCTATGGCACAAGTTCTCCTAGCTCCAGGTTAAGTAAGAAGGGATCAAAGCATTGAAAACATCCCCCTCTCTCACTTACCCTACCACACACAACTTGCCTATTCTTCCAGTCTGACTTAGCCCCTCCCCAAATCCTGGCCAGCTGAAGGTGTGAAAAGCTCAGTAAAGCTTTAGAGGATCTTTTGCTCTCGAGTGTGTGCTGAAGAATTATGGCTGCTTCTATTTCCCTTTAGCCTTCCTGGAAGGTTCTTGGTCAAAGCAGGTTGAACCACAGAGGAGTTACTTTTGTACCTTGCTCTTGTAGGATTGTTCATCACCTTTTTGTCTAGACCACGTCATCTTCTCTGTCAAGAACTTCCATCCTCCTCATTCAGGAAGGGTGAAGGGGAGAGACAGCCAACATTCAGGTAACATACGACCAGCTCTGTTTGTATATAAGCCAAACTGAGCACACCGTTTAGGGACGTTGAAAGAAACGGCATCATGAGTCAAGGTTGCCTTGTCTACACATACAGGCCCTTGACTGCGTGCCTGTGTAGACGACAGGCACATGCAAGTGTATGCGAACACTCATGCACATGCAGTCCATCCTCTCTTGCCTCGAATGCACCATGGAGCACGGCTCTGACGTGCTCTCCGTCATCCACCCATGACCTCTCTGTCCCAGTTCACCACCAACGGGTCTCATGGAATGGAAACGAACATTTTTTTTTTTTTTTGGCTTATATAGAAACACACATGGCCTCCTGCCCTCTGCGTGGCACACGATCCCTAAATAGACGCCACCAAAGTGACAAGAATTTAGCAAAAGCCTCTTTGCATTCACAGCCAGTATGCTAAATGGTCGTATTTGGACGCTTTTGCTTTCTCACCTAAACCTAAAGGTCCATTTGGGAAGAGCTATCCTGTGCTCACGTGGCCTCCTTTTGCTTCTCCCTGCTTCACTCCAAGTGGGTGGCAAACAGTCCTTCGGTGCTGGGAGGAAGCCTGCACGCAGCCACTTCCCTTCTCCACTCTGCCCTCCCAGTGCTGTGCTGAGCGAGCCCACTGTATTCTTTCCCGGGACCAGGAACGCCTGACAGGTGGGGAGGGAGTAGAGAACTAGAAAGGGAGAAGAGACGGTGCTGGTCACCAGGGTTGCCCTCCGAAGGAATCAGAACTCCAGGATTCCGTAAATAAAAGAAAACGACAAGAAAGGAGCAAATGGGAACCAAGTTCACCCCCGTCACCCTCCGTGACATGCGCACCACATGCCCACAGCCCCACCCTCCCGTACCCACCTTAAAACCTCTCTCTTCCCTCACTCAGACATCAGACTCAATACTAGAAAGTTTCTCATAAACATGCCCATTGCTGGAGCCATTGAAAGCCCTGGGGTTTTTGTTGTTAGGCACACAGGGGTTGGACTGGTTCCCTATACAGATGTCTTTCTGGAAACGGCCTGGCACAGCCCCGTGAAGGGCCGAGACCACTGGCTTGTTGGTGACAAGGGCGCGGAAGTCTGGCCTGGCTTTCGGTGCCCCCGCCACCGTGGGCTGCCTGAAGAAGTAGGATTTGCTGCCATGGAGCAAGCACTGGTCGTCCCCAAAAGTGGGGATGAAAGGGTTTTGCGTGACCCGGTCAGGGTAGAGCGACTTGCTGAGCATGTAGCCGCTGCCGGGGTTGTTGTGGTGGTGGTGGCCGGCAGTGGGAACTGAGGACTTGTTGTTGGCAAAGGTGCTCTCGCCAGCTGGCATCTCAAACATGTGGGCGTAGGGACTCCCGTCCAGGAACCGGCCCTTGTCTTTCAGGCTCACGCTGCGCGGGGCCAAGGCGGCTTCTTCCTTCTGCAGGTCCACGAAGGTGTCATAGGAGTGCTGCCGGCGCAGTTTGTTCCGGGTCTTCTTCTGGGCCTTGGAGTTGGTCGGGCTCTGGGGGTACTTGGCGCTGGGGGCGTTTGACGGCACCGCCACGGGAGCAGCTGGCTGGTCCAGCTCCTGCAGGGAGTTGTCCTCGCTGATGTCGTACAGGTTGCCTGCTTTCTTGCAAGCCTCGCACCGGATGCACGCCTGCCTGCCCGAGTTCTGCCCGGTCACTGTCGTGGAGTAATTGTGCAGCTTGGAGGGGCAGCTGCGGCAGAAGTTGCCCCCGGAGCGGTCCTCCCAATCCACGTTGGTCAGGTTCTTCTCCCAGGGTGCCGGGACCCCGCTGACCACGCCGTGCTTGTCGCCCGCCCCGTGTTTGACGTGAGACCTGTTGGTACAGGGCCCGCCTCCGCTGACCGAGTCTCGCTTGAAGTCATCGCTCTGCTCCTTGTAGATATCCGTCAGGTCCACGTGCTCCCAGTGCGGGGAGTTCTCCTTTGGGCGGAACTGGTCCAGGTAGAAGTCCCGGAGCCCTTCCTTGTCCCTGAAGTAGCGCTTGTGGTCAGGGGAGCGGGGCGGCCGGCGGCGGTAGGCCAGCTCGATCTCGTCAAACTCCCGTCGGGACTTGGCCGAGGCCGGCCGCTTCTTTAGGCTGTCCTTGTATTGCTGCTTACGCCTCTTGGCGGCGTTGCCCTCGATGTTTCCGTAGGTGACCGTGTGCGTGGATATGTCGGACACGTCGGAGCGGATCAGGTCATCGTGGCCGCTGTAGCGGTCGCTCTTGAAGGAGAATTTGCCGTACAGGTCGCTTAGCTGGCTGTGTTTGGAGGAGGGTAGGCCAATGTCCAGGGGCTTCTTGCTGATGGACCGTGGCTGGGTGGTGAAGGGCGGGTTGTCGCAGTCGTAGAGCCCGTCGATGGAGCTGGCGCTGCCGATGCTGTGGGGCCGGTGGTGGTGGTGATAGTGGTCTTGGTACACGTTGCTGTCCTTCAGCTGCAGGTTACCAAAAGTTCTCTCCACCTCACTGATGTAGTCGCTGAAGAGGTTCTCCTCGCACGGCGGGTTATTGTAGGATTTGCAGTCGGAATGCGTGAAGCTGCGGCGGTGCTCAGAGATGTCATAGACGGATGACTCCCGTCGGATGAAGTCCAGGGCGCTCTGGGGGGAGCCGTTCACACCAGACAGGTTGGCCATGTTCTTGGCCGTGCGCAGCAGGCGCAGGATGTTGGAGTGTGTGTTGTTCATGGTCGCGGTGGGGGAATTCATCACGGACTGGCGCTCCTCGATAGCCACTCCATGGATGCAGCTGTAGATACCCTGGAGCAGGAAGAGGAGGAGACGGGTCAGGTCTCCAGCAAGGCTGGAAATGACCACAGACAACGCTCGCCCTCCACCCCACCCCCCCCACTACTAACTGTCTTGCTGGAGAAGAAAAGTCAGGGAAAGCCTGAAACAGCCTTAGTATACTCAGAGGATGATGTGGCTAGAAGCTTGCCTGATTTGTCTCTTGAATTGGGCAGGTTTCATATCATGAGCTAAGCTTAGTGGCCAGGCTCTCTGAGAGGGGACAAGGCCAGTCCAAGTGACTTGAGCAAACAGACTGGAATCATAAGACATGACATTCTATGCCGCCACTCCACCATCGACTTGCATTGATTTTCCTTCCTAGGCCTAGGTTTCCGCATCTTAAAAATGAGGCCGTGATATCAATGGATGGCAAAAATTATCGTCAGCTGCCTGGAAATCGACAGCCATGCACCACGGGTGTTGGGGCTGTTCTGCCCTGGACGGCCACCCTTGGCTGACGGCACAGCATGGGGGAGCTCCAAGCTCACAAGAGCCACTCTTTCCCAGCTCTGACAAATTTTGAGTGGCTTTTAGGATTTTGGTCACCCAAAGAACGGCTGAGCAGTTCTCTTCTTGAGCCAAGCATGAACCAAATTCACAGAGAGAGTCCGAGAGCCCTGGGGTCAAAGAAGGATTTTTCTCCTGCTGTGCCCTACACCGTGGGAGGGCAGAGCTAGGAGAGATATCAAGTACTAAATAGGAATAAATAATTCCCTTGTTGAACCTTTCATTTATTCTCCTTAGCTCCTGGTTTCCTTCTTATACTTTCTCACTTGCTTAATCTTATCATACATAATTAATATCGTGACAAATTAGTATTGATTGAGAACTCCCTGGTGCAGCTCTGTGTACCGGGCCTTGAAGAACACCGTCCAGGAGAGGTAATGGGTTGGGGTCAAGTCCCAAGTTAAGCTAACCTGCTAATGTCTTGCTCCCTGCCTTGAAAAGTGGACACATTTGGAACTTTTCTCTCTGGCAAGGGAAATATGTGAAAGGGAGGTCATTTGAACTGGGTCTTTGAAACAAAGGGGATTGATTTGGAAGGGAAATTATCCCGACAGATGGGGAAGAGAGCAGAGAAGATTAGAACGGAGAATTGCAGCTAAGTGGGAAAGAAGAGAGGTTTAGGGGAGGTGAGCCTCGCCATCTCAGAGGGCAGTAGGGAGACACGAGATCTTCAAGGTAAGGTTACTCTCCTTGCTTTCTAACCCTTCTTGATTATGGCCAAGGGAAAGTGCCGAGTGCTTTTCCTCTGCAGAGGCCTTAATTGCACGGCAGTCCCATGAATGGGATTTCTATTACAGGCCACCAGCTCCCACTGCTCCTGCCAGCAGCCTATCTGGGACCTTAGAAAGGACCACACAGTGGAGCAATGTGGCTCAGGGACCACACGTTCCTTCCTCCTGCTTACTTACTGAATCGCTTGAATCAGCTCACAATCAGAGAGGAAACTGTTCTCTATCACTAAAATACTATAGGAAAATGATGAAAAGACAGAACAACTTAATGAGAAATCCATTTTCTTACATAACTCCATTAGAGCCGAAGTTAGTTACAGCTGAAATCCAGACCTCTATTCTAAAAGGACAACTGAGGTCACTTCTCATGACTGAATCCCATAACCATACTGACAAAATTAAAAGACACCTGCTTTTTTCCCCCTACCCCTCCCTGTGATCCTCTGTTCATATTGAAAACTGAGTTCCAAATCCTCACTTTTGACTAGAAACTTAGCAAAGACCTAAATAAAGAACAACTTAAGAGTTATATTCTTGTTCCAATTAAGGAAGTTTCTGGAATGTGAATTTCTTATGGGTCAGTACTTACTTCAGCAGGTTCTGTAAAGCTCTTTAACCCCCCATAAGTCACACGTGTTTAAAGCAGCGAGGAACAGTGAACTACCAAGAATATATCTTTGTATGTCAGAATAAGAGAGATACATTACATTTCACTATTTGAATAGAGATGTGATTTAAAAAAAAAAGATTAAATGATTAATACAGCCCATACAGAATTAACTAATGGTGATGGAAGGCATTTGGAAGAAGGCCAAATTTTTCATTTTGATAGATCTGCCAGTTCTTATTGAGAACCAAATGCCCAAGCCCCACACACAAAGCTGTTTCTTGAACGAAAAACAGTATCACCCGTTTTTGTTTTTGAGCCACCTGAAATTATATCCCCCAACCCCCTGGGGAAACATACATGACGTAGTTCCTGGCTTTAGCTGCACAGGGCTGGAGTTAGTGCCCTCCTGGGTCTCTCTGCTTTGCACAGTGCTAAACTAAGCTATCCTTCACAAGCTCCCGGCACCTCAATCAAACCACTTACTCTGCTGATGGAGAAGACCATGCCAGGCTTGCCAGAGCAGACACCCATAAAGCAGTGCCGGAACTGCCAATAGAAAAGGTGTTCACAGATGAAGGTGATGAGACTGAGAGCCATGGCTGCGCCCAACATGTAGAAGACGCCCGCCATGTTGTCAATGTCCAGCTGGCTGCTCATGACCTCATTCTTTTCGTTGTGGCAAATGCCAGTGAGCCAGAGAGCTTCCAACTCCTCCATCTCCCCTGGAGACACGGCAGGAAGGAAAACGGGTAAAGAGAGAAGACAGAAGAGCAGAGAAAGGGGACAAGAAGGGGTATTGGGGAAGACAGAGAAAAACATGAGAGACAAAGAGACAAGGGGACAGAAAGAAAATTAATAGGGAACGTTCCCAGTAATTTTATTAATACCACTATATATTAACTCATCAATATACTCAACATGTATTCAGTGACAGCTTAATGGGGATACCGCAGTGACACAAAGATATGAGGCATTACCCCCTACTCTCCATTATCTATCCAGTGCCAACTGGTATATAAATAATCAATATGACTAGCAATATGCAGGTAACAGGGGTTCAAATTCCTAAGAGTAATTTTGTGGATGGGGTGGCCAGGGGGTTTTCATGAGGAAGGCAGGACTTGCAGGTAGACATAGCGAATGGGTGAATTTTAATTTATCTTGCATAAAAAGGCACTCCAGGCAGCAAAAATGGCATGATCAAGGGGGAGAAGGTGGGAAAACACAAGGCTTGTTTGGAAAGACAGGCAGAACAGCTCAACCAGAGTAAAAGGAGGCAAAGGAAGCTGAACAAAAAAGGTTGAAGCAAGATTGCTAAGGGCTTGAGTATCAGACTAAGTAAGCACTTTGTATTTTATTTTGCAGAGAGTAAGAAAGAACATTAATCAAACACGAGATTCAGAAAATTGCTCTTGAAAATATGCAAATCAGATTGGGCTGGGGCAGGAGGGACAGAGAGAGATAAGCAGAGAGATTGACTGACTCCCCACGGACCCTCACACTTACTGATCTCTTGTTGCAGAGGGAAATAGAAATATTAAGAGTAGGGGGGAGCGAGCTTGAATCAAACGAGACCACCAAATTCAGACCTGCCTCCTTGTAACACCACTTAGAGAAGCTTTGATTAATTCAACTGATGCCGGGGACAATAACCTTTATCCACTTCACTGGATATGAGGAATTAGCAAGGCAGAAACCTTAGACAAAAGGAAAATGAAGGAATCCACGTGCCCTAGAAGGCATCTAATTCTAGGCAAACAAAATTCTGAAAATCTCATGAAGGAAACTGCCCGTTCTAATTAATTCCAGTTTGGCTAAAACTTTGAACTTTGCATAAACCGACTAGAGCTTTGGCAAATTCTCCCAGTCATCTCTACTGCTGTCCTTCCTCATAGACAGAGGCTCTGTTATTGCTTTTGAGTGAGAGCTACATGAGAATTATAGAAGCCCTCATACCAACACGGCCTGTTAGCACTCCAGCTAGAACTCCCTCGTCTTTCCAATGTTAACCAAATCACTTTTCACTCATTTCTTTGATCAAACTATGATTTTCCTAACTAGTGGAACAGCCAACTTCACCCAGATCTGAAAATCCAGCTGTGTTCTTCTGCCTCTCATCTCATCCCTAACAGCAAAGGTTCTGTAGACATAATTTAGAGAACTGCCCGGCTAATGGCCTGTGGGGCCAAGCAGAGTCAGGCTGCTCATCCATAACTGGATTAGCTTCCTGATTAGCTAACAGGAAGAGTAGGTACTCTAGACACCCAAGTGAAGAGGGATGCAGAAGACATGAGTATAATGAGATTGGAGATGAGATTTTTTTTTCAAAGCAAGCTGGCTGCTCCGTCTCCTACCAGAATGACACTGGGGAGTCCCTTATGAGTGTCTGCCTCAGAGGACCCGGTCCCTGATTCCTACCTCTTCTAGCTGAAAGAGCAAGATGGGAGAGAGGGAAGAATGGATAGGTGGCCACAAGTATACTTCTCTGCCCTTCCTCTGGACGGGCAGAAAAAAGCAGAGACCTTTCCGAAGTTCTACCCGCTGCTCCGGCCACATGTGAGAAGATTGTTTGGAACACCTAATACTAACTTCTCTTACTTTATCCCTGAAAGTTTGATCATACCCTGCAATCCTGAGACATATCTCCTTGACCAACTTCTCTAATCCTCCCTCCCAAATTTCACCCAGTTATGGGTTGAATTGTGTCTCCCCCTCCGGCCCCGGCCAAACCTCCTCCTCTCCTGCCAAATTCCTCTGTTGGAAGTCCTAAGCCCCAGTCCCTTGAAATGTGACTTTATTTGGAAATGAGGTAACTGCAGATGGAATTAGTTAAGAGGAGGTCATCCTGGAGTAGGGTGGGCCCCTAATCCACTATAATTGGCATTCTTAAAAATGGCGGAAATCAGACATACACATGTAGAGACAGACAGCAGGCACGTAGGGAAAATGCCATGTGAACATGAAGGCAAAGATGGGGTGATGTGTCTACAAGTGAAGGAATGCTCAAGGTTGCCAGCAAACCACCATGAGCTAGGGGAGAGGCATGGAACAGATTCTCCCTCGAGGCCCTCAGAAGGAACCAATGCTGACACTTTGATCTTAAGACTTCTGGCCTCCAGAACTGTGAGCCAAATTTCTATTATTTAAGTCACTCAGCTGTGGTACTTTGTTATGGCAGTCCTAGGACTCTCATACCTACCGCCCAAGTTTCTCAATATACTGTGACATACTTTTCTGGAAAGGCAGGGGTTATAGGAGTGGAAAAGAAAGAAGGGCTGGTGTTTTGGACCGGCCATCAGAAGAGCCACCATCTTTGACTCACCATCTCCGAATAGCTGCAGGATAGCAAGGTCCACCTGGCGCTTCCACCCAGAATCTTTTTGGATGGCAATGCCATAACCAGTGGAAGCAAAGACCTTTCCACTGCCAATGGTCACCAGCTTGCAGCCTTCATCTCTGCCTGCCATGTAGTTCAGCACTGCTGCATCATAGATGAAGGCATCCAGTTTCCTGTGCAAAAAAGAAGCAAACAAACAATCCAGTGGAGGAATTTTAGGACAAAACTACCTATGGGGCCATTAATATGAAGCAGTAGCGTTCTAGCAAACGATGGGGAGAACTGGTTTAAAGTAAGGCTCGAGTTGGAACTCAGCCAGAATCTAAAGCCTAAATAAATCCCAGGCTGTTCTTTATGTGATTTCAGGTTGAAAGGCGGAGTTTTTCCCTCCCACTGGGAAGGATGAGAATGTAAGTCGGGCCTGAAGCCAACTCATAAGCTGTGTCTGAAAGGAGAAGGAGTAAAAAGGAATCAATAAAAATAATAACCAAAATAATGAAAAGTAACCATCACGATGATAACAACAAATAACATGGGTTAGATTTATATAACATTTTTCATTTCTCAGTTCATTACAGTCCAGAGTGGGGATAAGTGTAGGTGTATATGTTTCAATAGCTGCACAATGCTATTTTTGCGGTCAGAAAGGTTTCAATATTCTGTTTTGCAGCACAAGGAAAGAAATGAGTAGTCGGGGTGGTCGCAGCACAGGCTTGTGTTAAGAGCAAATGTGCGCAACTACAGCAGAACCCAACATACAGAATTCAGATCTCTCAAGTTCCGAAACATCTAAGAATCTCATTTTATATACTGTGCTTTCCAAGGAAGGAATATGTAGGGAAGGGAGTAAGACTAGGGGTCAGGGCAGGAAGGCCTGGACCAATATTTCAAACCAACATTGAAACACATCAAAAGTAGAGAAAGAAATCCAGATACAGCCACATAGGTAGCCACATATAGAGAGGCCTGCAAGGAAGAAAGGCATGCATCCTTCTCTTCACTTTTACAAGGTAAGTTAGCTTTATCCCTCCTTGAGAAAAAATAAGCCCTTCCTGGTATAAGCTACAGAACATTTTCCAAAAAGCCCATGAGTACCTGATAGAAAAGTGGCACACCAAAAAACCCCGAACTCTGATATGACTGACAATCGTGGTTGTACCAGGGGCCAGACGACCTACCAAGGTGGTCCTATGCCCAAGCTCAAATTCTGTCTCCCGATATCTGCTGTGACTTTATGGTGATAAGATAGACGCTAACAGTATTTAAGTAAACATGTATCTGGGTGGCTTTTCCAGAACCGGGGCCACTGGGAGGTCCAAGTGCTGCTAGTTATCATACAACACAGGAGATCAGTTACAAGACCCCTTCACTCCAAAGTCCCAACAGCTATAATGCTCAATTATCGGTCTTATTCCACAGCTGTGGCTTTGAGGGGCCAAATGAATAAAGGGACCAATGTGGCTGGGATTAGGCAAGCCAACATGTATGCAGTTCGTGGAGCTCCTTTCAACAAACAATACTTTCTAGAGTATAAAGCTGGATCAAAGACCACCAACAAAAGCTGGAACTGGAGATCAGTCAACACATTCTCACTCTTTGTTGTCTAAAAACCTTCACCCCTTTCCTCTTTCATTTCTCCCTTGTCCACAAGACACCAGAATCATCATTTTCACCTTCTGGTCAACAGGGCTTCGTTTCATGCGCAATACATGAACCTTAGCCTTGACTCTTCCTTTCTACTTTTATGGCTATTTCATTCCTGTTTCATGGTTACATTAATGCAAGTAGAATATAATTTGTAAAACAAAAATACATAAAAGTATATAATAGCATAGGAATCTTTGTGCACTGGCCTGAATTATATTGTCAAATTCAACTTGGAAATCCATAGGAAGCAAATGCAGTCTTCTTTGCTTTAACTTTGTCTGGCACCCAAGCATGATATATCTGATTCAGTGTACATTTAATAAATGTGAGAAACATATCAAAGACTCTGAGCTTGGAAGCAGTTCTTACCCTGTTTTCAGGGAGAGCAATGCATCATCTACACCCCTCTGGTTGAACTTTCCCATGTAGGCATGCATTTCTGCGTAGTTATTGCGAATGTTCCTCTCTGTGCTGCCATTGGGCACAGTCCCAAAGCGAAAAGGGGGTGAGAAGTCATTAGGTCTCTGGAACTGGAGAGAGAGAAAGAGAGTGAGAGGGAGAGGGAGAGAGAGAGAGAGAGAAAGAAAGAAAATGCTTCAGAAAATGTGAAGAGATATTAAGTTAGCATTTGTGGATTTATATGGAAGGGACCCAACTACAGTTCACCAAACAATGGCCCTCACGCAGGAATAGCAGATGCTAACTAAAAGAAGACTTCATCTCGATTTAATACGTATTGTTGAGAGCTTTATGTTAGCCCAATTCTGGATTAATCTATAACCTTTGCGTGTTCCATTTATACATACTGCACAAGACCAGTGATGATGGGAGTGTGCAGCTTAACTACAGTGGCTTAGTCACCTTTATGCTTGAAAACTGTGTAAAGTATGTTTCCCAGGCCTCTTAATTTAGGGGCTTAAATTCATTGTCATTGCACCATTTGCGGCTATAGGACCTTAGTGGGATGAGCTATAATGTAGTCCTAAACATAATTTATTGGGTATCAAATATATTTTGCTAAGAAATTTTCTCTTGACCTTCCTTGATGCATGGAAAGCCCATATTTATTC
Organism: Neomonachus schauinslandi; assembly: GCF_002201575.2. Classification (NCBI taxonomy): domain Eukaryota; kingdom Metazoa; phylum Chordata; class Mammalia; order Carnivora; family Phocidae; genus Neomonachus; species Neomonachus schauinslandi. The sequence goes on along the minus strand of NC_058407.1, from coordinate 91,107,942 downwards.
TATATGAGTTATAGAATAAATTGTAAAATCAAATACAGTTTTAATTATGTTCCTCCCCTTGCTTAAGAACTGGGAGTGGATCTCTAGTGCCCAGCATAACAAAGTGAAATCTCTTGGATTTTTCACACCTATGACATCAGCTTTATTTCTGGTATTGCCCTGCAATGAGTAAGTCTGTACTTTGCTTCCTGAACAAATAATTTATTCACTTGTATCTTCATGGCCTCGTATAGTCTGTCCCCTCAGCATGAACTCACTTTTCTCTTGAGGCCAATTCATGTCCTTCATCTCAAAATGTAACTCAAACAGTTTCTTCAAGACACCTTCTGTGAGTTCTTTCCTCCACCAAGTCTACCCAAAAGGACTTGATGTTCTTAGTTTCTATCACACTACAAATGCAATTATGCACTAAATGAGCTGGCTAAGTTCTGAGAGCTAGTCCCTGATATAGTCATTAAGAGTTTAAGCTCTAGAATGAGAGAAATATAGGTTGAAGATCAGCTCCGCCACATACTACTGTGCGATCTTGGGCAAATAACATGAACTCTCTGTGCACCATTTCCTCATTTGCAAGAGGGAGACAACAAAGTCTAATTCACAAGACTGTTATGTGGATTAAAGGATTTAATGTATAAGAAGTGCCTGGCATAGCACCTTACATGCAGTGAGTCCTCAATAAAGATTCTTTATATTATTTTTAACTTATGTCCATATTCTGCATTCCCCAGTAAACTTCACACTCTTCAACCTTCCCATTCTGTTAGTACAGAAATGATTGGATAGAATATGACCAGAGTAGCTCTGCTGTAGCTTGGCATAGGAAAGACAAGGTAGACATTTAAAGTCCTCTTTCAATACTATACCACTGACTTTGGAAATATATTTGAAAATCTAACATGCCAACTCAGGAGTACTCTGAACCTCTGGATTGTGTGGGCTTAGAGACATTCTCCTTTCTCTTTCCCTTGACCTGAAAAGCTCAAGAGCTTCCCAGAATATGGGGATTTCATAAACCACAAAGTGTCATAGCACCAGGAACCATAATTGCTATCTTCAGTGCTTGGAGTGGGCCATAGTTAAAAGCAGAGTCATGCAGTGGTGTCAGGCAATCTGGGATGCATCAAAAGACCACTACTCTTCTTGACTCAAAAGGCTCCCAGTCTGACTGACCACAGTGCTTTTTGCCATTAAGAGTTTTTGTTTAATTGGTTTTGAAAGGGCTGTGATTTTTAAGTGAATAAAAGAGTCACAAAGAATTTTAGAATTGGGTAAGCCACTCAAGGTTAACTAGTCCAAACCTCTCGTTTCACAGATGAAGACTGAGGCAAAGAGGACAAGTAGTAATGGCTAACATTATCTGGAATCAACTGGCTTAATTAATAGTATTCCTCACTGTCCCCAGCAGATAGCAAGCTTAAGTAAACAGGGATATGCTTTACTGGAAGAGACAGAATGCTATGCATATCACTGTCAATTATAACACTTCACTTGTTTGACAGAAGGTATCCCCCAATCAACAGCAGAGTATGTACTATGGCAGGCAGCAATACAAACAAATGGACTCCCTTTAATCAGTGATTCCCCACTTTGCTAGGACAATGACAACTGATGCTCACAATGACCAAGATATTCCAGGGCCCAAAGTATTTTCTGAAACATCAGTGAAAGTTGAAATCATGTCCATTTAAATTCCAGCATAAATTAGTATATTTCTGGTTTTTTTTTTTTTAATTGGCAATCCACATAAGGTATATGCAACAATTTTGATTAACCAAATGGAATCTGATGCCCCGAGTGCCTCATTTCCTGATGAAGCTAGATTATGGAAAGTTTCTGTACTACTCTTTCATAACCTTAAATTTTAAATTATCTTCAGATTTCCAGATGCTGTTTTATTAACTATGTCCTTGAATAAATAAAAACTAAAGAAATGATCAAGGACCTAAAATAGCCAAGATGACTGCAAAAAAGACAAGAAGTTGAAGGACTTACAAGACCTGACTTTTAGACTTGTCCTAAAGTGATAGTGATCATGACAGTGTGACATTAGCATAGAGAGAATAAGGAAATCATCAGAAGAAAGTAGAGTGCCCATCCATAGACCAACACATATATGGTGCAAAGGCAGATAAAGTGGAGATAGGAGTGTCTTCAACAAATGGTACTGGAACAATTAGATATCCATATGCAAAAAAAAAAAAAAAAAACAAACTTCATTCCACACCTCACTAGATACAGAGAAATTAACACACAGTGAATCATACACCTAAATATGAACTATAATATTTCTAGGAGAAAATACAGGAAAAAGTCCCCAAGTTACACATTACAGTTATAATATTTCTAGGAGAAAATACAGGAAAAAGTCCCAGAGTTACACAAAGATTTCTACATATGACACCAAAAGCACAATCCACCAAAAAAGAAAAAAGAAAAAAAAATTTAGACTTCATCAAAATTAAGAACTCTTTGAAAGACAGAGTTAAGATCATGAAGAGACAAGCCACCAATGGAGAGAAAATATTTGAAAATCGATTAAGCTATTAAAAATCTGAAAGAAGTAAATGATGATGACAGAGCAAGGCTCTGATGGAAAGCATCCTCCATAAGAAAACAATCAGAGGAACCAGCCAGCAGCACTGAAAGAATGGGAAAGCGCAGTCCTTGGAAAGCAGGGTCTTGGAGGCAGATCATTTGCATTTGGCTCCTAGCTCTTTCTCTGACCAGCTGTGTGAATATGGGCAAGTTAGTTAAATTCACAGAGCCCCATTTTTCTGGAAGCATTATTTTTGATTAATAAGAAGATAATATATAGGAAACCACTCAACCCAATATCTGGCACGTGGTGGATTCCAAAAATTATTAACTGCTTCGGTGAGGATGAAACCTTAGTATCTAAAATTGTCTTGTGTTAGCCAGTGTTTCCTAAGATGGAAAACTCATTTGTTCCTTAAACTAGGCCAGCTCTGGGGACCAAGAATGTGAGTGCACTGTCCCAGAATTTGCCAAAGCAGAAGCAGAAATGAGCTTGGCTTTTCCTTTGAAATTTCTTTTCCCAGCTTGTGAGGTTTAAATAAAACAGATTTTTTTTTTTTAACTGTCATTGGAACTTGAACTTGAACTAAAATTCATGGCCACTGAGAACTGCATGTTCAGCGAGGCCTGTGGGGAAGAAGGAAAGAATAATCTTCCAAATACCTCGACGCTTCCACTAAATGCCCTGTAATAAAACGTTCCCCAAGCTGTGAGGCATTATATGGCACTTGTTTAACCTGAATGGTAATCGATGCTCTCTGGGGTTTGGGGAGGGAGTAACATTTTGTACTGTCAAGAACCAGGAGTCTTAAAATCCACAGAACAGGGAGGACCCCAAAAAACAAATAAAAAAATTAAAAAACCCAAATAACACTAAGGAGACCGGCGTGGGACTAAAAAGCTCTGTCTGATTTTACAGTAGGGACTTTAACATAGTATTCCTTACTCATCACCTTTGGCCATTACAGGGCTTCCTTGAACTTGGAATCTTTTTCCAGAGTTACCCGGATTGGAATTTTAACAACAGATTGAGATAGAGAAATAAAAGCGCAGAAAGAAAGGAGCCTTAAGGAGCAGCCCCGCTTCATAGGTGAGGAAACTGAAGCCCCAAAGAGACCAACTAAGTTGTTCAAGGCCACGTGGGGAAGCAGGAGGACAAGCTGAGGCTTGGTCTCTGGGAGCCAAGCCTTCCCACTGCCGACTCAGACGCGGGCTGGCTAGCCATACGACTGCTCACTGGGAGGGAAGCCACACGCTCTAAGTGGGGCCCCATGGAAGGGTATCCTTCTCTCTCTGGCACATCAAATGCTGACTCACACTCACCCCGTGGAATCAACACATGGCTTCCAGCAATTACTGTAGGCACGTACTTGCGCAAGAGCAAAACCGTGCTGAATGTACCGAGAACTGTTTCTCACTTGATCCTCCTGGACAGCGGCAGGGAAACAGAATTCAGTCCTCTTAGGTATTCAGACCATCGTCTCAGCCCCCATCTTAATAACCTCAAAGTGAATTAGTCTTGGCAGCCTTGGCAGGAGAAAGGTGCTAGAAGGCCGGGAATAAAGGTCCCTGCCCCACCTAAAGACGACGGGACTGGAGGGTTCTGGGGCTGCCATGGCTGCCACCTTCCCAAGAGAGAGCCTCTCATACAGCCTGTTGCAGAGAGAAGGGGAAAGGGAAATGGGGGTCTGGTCTGTTTCGTTTTATTTATTAAATAAATATGTAAACTTATTTTCGTGTGTATAAGGCATTATTAATTCACTCACAGCGGTTACTCATATCCAACACCTATGTATTTGCTAGTAATAACTCACATTTTCTCCTTTAACTGTAATAATTAAAATGCATCAATTCATTTGGTAAATATATGCCGAGCATCTATGAGTGTAGAGGACTGTATTAAGAACTAAGAATACAAAGATGAAAAAAAAATCCAGCTCTGTTTTCAAAAGATTTAACTATTAGAGAGTCAGAGATGTAAACATTCATTCATGTTTTCATTCATTCCTTTATTCATCCCTTTATTCTCTCCTTCATACAGATATTCAGCAAGGATTTACTGGCATCTGCCATGTGTACATGCTCTTCCTGGGGCTGGGGACACAGTATGAAGAAGAGTTAAGATCCTGCCTTCGGAAAGCTCACACTGTAAAGGGGGGAGGCAAAGACACAACCACACATTCTTTGCTACTCCTCCCCCAAAGGGGTGAGGTCTGTGTTTCCTCCCCTCGATTCTAGCCTGGCCTCGGTGACTTGCTTGGCCAGTAGAATGTGCGGAAGTAACACTCTGGGACTTTGGAGGCTAGGTCATAAGAAGCTTTGCAGTTTCCACCTGGGCCTCTTAGAACTTCGCTTCTAGGGAAGCAGTCCACTCTGCAGAAAGTCCAAGAACCCTGAGGCCATGGTGCTGGAGCCATCTCGGTCCCATGTGCAGTCCCAGCCTAGCCCAGGCTTCCAATCATTCTGGTCAGGTGTGAGGTAGGAGACGAAAGCCATCGTGGACCCTACTGCAGCCCAGCCCATCTACCAGATGACTACCGTATCACCTCAGCTAACGCCACATGAGGTGGATGAATCACCCAGTCGAGCCCTGCCCAAGTATATGACCCCCAAACAGTCAAATGCCATGAAATGGTTCTTGCTCCAAGCCACTGAGGGTCGGGGTAGTTTGCTGTGCAGCAATAGATATAATAGATAACTGGAACACGGACGATGTCATGGAGTGCAAATGAAGTGCTAGGAAGAGGCTGAATCAGCCATTAGACAGGAAAAAGAGTGATGGGCAGAAGAATGAGTTCCGACCCGCTGTCCTGCCAAGGCCTCTCCGAGAAGGTGGCATCGGAATGAAGACCCACATGATGCGGAGGAGGCAGGCATGCAAGGACCAGGGGCATGGGGAGCGGGGCCAGGGAACAGCAGACACAAAGGCCTGATGAGGTGTGGTGAGGGGGGCAATGAACCACGTGCTGCGAGCTACGGCACCACGTGCCTCCACAGCAGTGGGAGCACAGAGCATGGGGCATGGTCCTCATCAGCAGTCTAGAAGCTGCAGCAGGGGGGTCAAGACTAGAAGGGAGAGCCTTCCCACTGGACACGAGGAGCAAAGGGGTTTTCTAGATGGTGACAAGTGTGCCAAGACACAGGGTGGTGAGAGAGTCTGGGCATGACTGGAGATCAGGGGCGGCTTGTCATTGTCAGAGCCTAACAGATGTGGCCGTGATAACTGGAGGCCGACATGGCTGAAGACGGAGATGGGGCCTGGATCACTAAGGGACTTGAATTCTGTGCAAAAAAGTTTAGAGTTCATGCTCTAAGGGATAAGAAACAGCAGAGCCTCTCGAGCCAAACTATCTGCATTCAAATCCCCGCTCTGCTGCTGGGGAGCTGGGTGACCTGGAGCACCTCACTTAACTTCTCTGTGCCCCAGTTTCCACATTTGTACCGTGGGGCTAATAACAGCACCTACCTCATCAGGCTTCTTAGTATTCAAGCAGTTAATCTGCGCAAAATGTTAGCACAGTGCCTGCCACATGATAAATGCACCACATTAGCTATTATTGCTATCATTACTATTATTGTTGGTGTCATCAGCATCATTATCAGAAGCAACTGAAGAACTCTGGCGATGTGTCAAGAGTGGGTTTTTGTATTAGAAAGAGCCCAGGGGTGTCAGCATGAGCAACAGGTTGGAGGACAAAGATAGAGAGGAGCGGAGCAGGACTTGAGCTCCCACGATGGTCTGGACACCAGGGGGAGTAAGGAGGAACAGAAGCATCACCAGACACTGGCCCTCCCATCCAAGAATATGAAAGATGGCAGGTGCACAACGAGGTAAAACACAAGACCGCACAGTTACAGACCACTGCCGCCAGAGTTCCAAAAGAGAAAGGCTACAATCAGCCTGGAGGGCTTCTTGGAGGAGGCTGGATTTAAGCTGGCAGGGAGGATGGGCTGGATTTGGAAGGATGGAGATGGGAAGTTAACATCCATTTACACTGCGAGAATCCCTCCGCTTTAAGACCCCTCCTCCAACACTGCTTAGTTTCCATGGTAAGTGAGGAAACATATTTGCAGAGAAGTCTTTGAGGCCGTGACGCCAGGAGAAAGAGCAGGTTCTGAAAACAAAACAAAAACCCTCCTCAATGTTGACTGTGTGCAGGCTTTTGTGCTGAGCACCAGACGAAGCCCAGCGAGGTTAATCAGAGTTAGATCTTGTGAATGACAGCAGCTCTACTAACGTGGAGAAGGTGGCAAGAAAATGCCTTCTGGGGCAGTTGGCTGCCCTGAAAATGGTTCTTCTCATTCAGTGGGAGTCTGGTCAGCATGTGCAGATTAGGACAAACCAGCACCATGACCTTGCGGGGATGAATACTGTACGTCCTGTTTGCAGGGTCCATCCACATGGGCCAGGGAATCTGGGGGCTTTTGTCTTCAAAGCTTGACAATCCTGCACATAAATATTCATCCCATTCTGCCTGCTTTTACATTTGAATCACAAAAGGAATCAATGCCCAAATGCCACTTCGCCTTTCAAGGCACCAGCAGGAAAAGGTAGGAAGGCTTCAGATACAAGGGTGGCATTTGGCCTGTGCTACTAATTGTGAGGCTGTGGCAGAACATCAGAATCCTGAAGGGACCACTTTTTTACCTACCCAGCACCCCTCCCCCCCCCGCCCCGTTATCAGTTATCATTCTCATTACCATGCATACCCTGTTTCACCACTTCTCTTTTTACTGACTTTTACTATTTTTATGAAATTTGTTATTCTATTCATTCATTTATTTTACAGTATAAATAACATAAAATTTAGTGTTAAATTTGTTTTCATTTTATTTTTTTAAAAGACTCTATTTTAGAGAGAGACAGAGAGAGCATGAGCAGGGGGAGGGGCAGAGGGAGAGGAAGAGAATCTCAAAGACTCCCCGCTGAGCGCAGAGTCCCACAAAGTGGCTCGATCCTAGGACCCTGAGATCATGACCTGAGCCGAAATCAGGACTCAGTGGCCTAAATGAGCCCCCCAGGTGCCCCTTTTCATTTTAATTATCTGTAAGTGTACAGGACTGTGGCATGAAGCACATTCACACTGTTGTGCAACCATCACCACCATCCATCTCCAGGGCTGTTTATCTTTCCCCAACTGGAACTACGTACCTGTGAAACACTAAATCCTCATTAGTCCTACGAATTTTAACCACATACAGAATTTTGCAACCACAAGCACAATCAGGACACAGAACAATTCCATCACCCCCCCAAAACTCCTTCGTGCTACTCCTTTACACTCCCCCCACCCCCCCGCACTTAACCTCTGGCGACCACTGGTCTGTTCTCTATCTCCATAAATTTTGTCTTTTCCGAGATGTCATATAAATGGAATCATACAGGACGTAACCTTCTGAGATGGGCTTTTGTACTTCTAATAATGCCTTTGAGATGCATCCATGCGGTTGCATGTATCTGTAGGTCATTCCTTTTTATTGCTGAGTGGAATTGCATTGTATGGATGTGTCAGCTTGTTTATCCATTTACCCATGTAAGGACATTTAGGTTACTTTCAGTTTGGGGTAATTACAAAAAGAGCAGCTGTAACATTCATGTGCAGGTTTCTGTGTGAACATAAATTTTCATTTCTCTAAGGTAAACACCCAGGAGTTGGGAGTGCTGGGTCATAGCTCCATCCCCTGCTCAAAGTGCAACTCTTTTTGCATCTTTTCTCTCTTTTGTTATTTTTTTAATTAAAAATTTTTTAAATTTAAATTTTATTTTTTTAGAGAGGGAGAGGAGGGGGGCAAGGGCAGAGGGAGAGGGAGACTCTTAAGCAGGCTCCATGACCAGCACGGAGCCCGATGTGGGGCTCGATCTCACAACCCTGAGATCATGACCTTAGCCGAAATCAAGAGTCAGACACTTAACCGACGAGGCCACCCAGGAGCCCCATCTCTTCTCTCTTTTGATCTTCCCAATTTCCCCACGAGCTACAAAGTAAGTACAGCAACTATTATTATTCTGTCTGCTATTCAATCTTCCCATAATAATATCCTACAGCCTAACTAGGATGAAGCATGTATGTGTGTGTGACTTCAGACTCTGAGCAATGTTTGAAGATGGGAGGGGGTGGCTGGAGAAAGCAGCCTCCCCACCCTCACCCCCAACATGGTCCCTGTTCGCCCAAAGGGAGAAGAAGGTGAGATGGTTATATATACACTAGGCTTTCTGAAGGCATGATCTTCCTCACTATGCCACGGCCCATAAACGCTTGGGACAGACGGGACAAAGAGGCAGTCTGTGCTTACGCTGACCGGACAATTTAATGATAAAACAGTGTAAGTGGACATGTGGGCTCTGAAGACCGAAGTTCAAATCTGAGCTCCATCACTTATTAACTGAGAGACTTAATAAACAAGCCAATTAGTTCTGAAACTGAATTTCAACTATATTCTGGGAAGAGAAATAAGGTATAACATCCCATTACAAATCCTCCATTTCAAAACTCGGGGCCCAGGATCTCCCTGTGGAATAAGCTCGCTGCGGATACAGTGATGGATTAGAACGTCAGATTCTTCACCTTCATGAAAGTTATACTCTGGGATGGATGTGGGAGGAAAAAACAATTATTCTACATTTCATTATAAATTATTCATTGGAGAGAATATTGTTCAAATTCACTCAGGGTAGGTGACTGAATTGCAGTAACAATAACATTACAGAATGTAGTTAGAAAACACAGGTATATAATAGAAGAGCCAAAAGTAATTCAATTCTCTTCCTGGGCCCCTGGAGAACCCGGTATCATTCTGCTACTACCAGAAAGTGAGTTAGCATATAGTAAGCACTCAATACCTTAGTCATTTCTGTTCTTTTTTTCTCTTATCATTAACATTAGCACTGTTAATATTAGGACCGGTTGTCCATAGCGGCAAACGCACGAAAATCTGCATATGAAGAAATCCGCATTTGGATGGGAGAAGCCTGGTAAGTATGTCTTCCTAACTCTGGATGCTGTGCTGCTGGGGAAGGAGCCCCTTGCCTCTCTGGGCTCAGCGTGGAGCTGAGGTAGGAGGAGGGGAGGGAGGGAATACAATGCCCTCCATGGTCACTACTCTCCTGCGGTGCCCCCAGAAGAGCATCCAGAACATAAAATACACCAGTTCTTCAGATTCCTGGAATTTGGTTATTAGTTTTCCTCCTAGTACCTCTTTGGCATTTTACAAAATTTGGGTATATGAACCTTAATAAGTATTTCCTAAAATATGTCATAAAATCAGATAACAGTGTTAGAGTTTATGTGAGCTATCTGAGGTTTGGCCCTGAGCTAGGAGATCTGAGCAGATGAGTTTACTTCAATATTAGCTTTGCCACGCCATGTCCTCTGAAGTCTTACGTGTTTGGCAGTCTGGCCATAAAATATCATCAACACACATTAATGGCTATAATCCATGCATAAGTCACTGAGCTCTGAAATGAGTATCCGAAATGAAATGAGGCCACAGATACAGTCCCTCCGTTACCATGCATTTGGAAATTAAAATGGTAATATAATGAGAGAAACAGCTAAAACTTCCATGATAACGTACCATACAACTGACATACAGTAATTCATTAATCTTCCCATCAACTCTACAAGGTAGTATTGTTATCCCCATTTAACAGACAAGGAAATTGATGCACAGAGAGCTAAGTAATTTGAATACGGTTACACAGCTAGAAATGAATGGAACAAGGATTCAAACCCAGGGTCCTCACAGAACCATAAAACACATCACAGAGTTCTATGCACATAAAACAGATGCTCAGCAAATGCGTGTAGGATAGAAGAACCCAATGACGAGGTGAGTGGGCCAAGTTCCAAATGAGACATAAGGCAAGTCAGGGCTCTGCAAGTTTAGAGGGAGCAGAGATCATCATGAGGGGATGGGTTAGGAGGCTAACGACAGGAGGCAGAGATGGAGCTCTTCCAGACTGGCCAAGACTTCTACTAGCAGAGGTGTGGGGAGGGTGCTCGGGGCAAGAGGCGTGGCATGAGCTAAGGTATGGAGGGACCCGAGCACTGTGATTTAACTGAAGTTGGAAAGGATGTTTGTCCATGGGAACATGGAACACTGAGTTGGCTCGTGGCCAGAAGCTATACCACGGAGCACCCCGAACGGTCAGGCTGCACAAGGATGCTATGGGTACGCCACGGCGTGTAGGTATCACTATGCAGCGACAGCAGTATGGCCTGAAGAGCAGAGAGGCTGGAGCAGGGACATTTACTGGAAAATGACTGAGGGTCTGGACTATTTTCAGGGGCAATATAACGGGAAGGATACATGAAAGAGACATCAAACGTAAGCCCTGACAGGATCCAAGTCTGTATACTCAGGAGGACGAAGGAGGGAAGGCGGTAGGGTCAACATCATCTCACCCCCCATCTGCCACTATGCTCCTTCGCCCATCCCTCAGCAGTCACAATGGCCTCCTAGCACCACCAGGAACATACCAGGCAAGCTCCTGCCTTAGCATGCTCTTCTCTCCACTCAGAAAGCCCCAGATATCCATCACACCCTCACTAGCTTCAGATCAGACCTGATGGTCTTTTCACTGAGCCCTTCTCTGGCCACTCGATTTAAAATCGCAACTCCTTTGCCAACACTCACCATCTCCTTTCTCTGCTCTATGTTAGCAGCTAACACCTAATATTGTCAATAATTGCTCTTTAAATGTATTTTCTTCTCCCTCCTTTTAGAATGCAAGTGATGCGAGGGAAAAGATTTGTCTATGTTGATCACTGTTGTACCACTAGTGCCTAGAACCGTACCTGGCATTTAGGAGGCTCTTGATGTGAATGAACGAATGACTAAAGGAATGAAAGAATTATCTGAATAGCACAAATGGGAATCCACGTGCTATATATGAAAAAAATCAATCAATGTATGCTCCTTACCGGCGAATGCATCATCACGCAACACGAAGTTGAACGTTGGGATTTCTGAGAGCTAGAGCTATCCTGGCTTATCTGGTGAATAAGGAGTTAATTTGTCCTCATGCTAGCTGAGGACATCTTTCCTGGCACCTTCTCCATCTTCCCTTCAAAAAATATGTCAGATCTGAGATCCCACAAGAGCTTGTCAAATTTAGGACTTGACAATGCATATGAGTATTTCTTTGGCACCAAAAATGTGACAGAATTGGAGATGATTATGGTAACATGCAGATGAAGTGGAACAGAGGTGTAAGGACTTTGGCATTTGATTTTTATCCCTAAGTCAGCCCGTGTGTGACAGGTGGCCTCGGCTGTGCTTGCTCGACTACCCGTGGGTGAAACTTCAGAGGGCTGTTAACTGCCATCCACTCCACCTCTCACACCGACCTGGGAGAGTGCACGGAACATTGCAGATATTTTATAAGAGCTGTGGGTGCTAGCAAAGAGAAATGGCCTTTAAAGATTTTAAGTAAAGGGTACAAATGGATTCACCATGGAAACGGATTCTGGAGCCTCATGAACAGCCCTAGCAGCTCCTACAAAGTTTGGGGGAGAATACTGAAGGTTACTATCAGGATTTCCACATGCATGATACCCCGATGAATTTCGGGGTGCTCCAGTTGTTAAAATGATAACCTGAGGTTCCTATTATGAAGCCGGGGTGGGGGTAGGACTGCCAATGGACTGTGCCAGGCGGGGCCTAGGGCAAGTGAGGATCCAGGGAGAGGCATATCACGGGGGACAGGCACACTTCTGCTCTCCTGGCAAATCAATCAGATCAGTCAATTCCAAACCGAGAAATGGAAATGCCAGCATGAGCACACATGGTCACATTGTGACCCATTTACAGCACAGCAGAACTTCTTGCCTTGGTCAATAAAGCCAACCCTATGCTGAGGCACTCCAGCTTATAGAATGTCAGTGCTGGGAGGGAGCTTTCGTGATCCCACAGTGCATACTGCATCCCTTTCTGCGGTTCACAGTGGACCGTCTCAGGGGAGGGTTCTGACAAGTCCTCTGGTAAAGAAACTTATTTAACCCTGACACAGAATTTTCCCAAACCTATTTTGCCATAGATTTTTTTTTTTAAAGAAGACCCATTATATTTCCCAGATCACTAGTGGGCCGTGAAATACAGTTTGGGAAATGCCCACTGAGTGATTTCCTCACTGTACATAGCTGGAAGCAGAGCCCTGGGCATTCTATTAACTACCCAAGACCGAACAGCCATTCCCTGCTCCTGTCCCCTCTCCCCCCCCCCCCCCCCCCCCCCCCCCCCCCCCCCCCCCC